>NC_056745.1:1124136582-1124294082 GCF_019279795.1 Protopterus annectens
ACACACACACACACACACACACACACACACACACACACACACACACACACATACACACACACACACAGGTCTCCTTTACATCATCAAAAGCTCTCATAACTGAATACCAAATCATGGAGACGAGAAAATCGAAATCTTCCAAAATCACACTTCAATGAACAATGAACAATGATCATTACTTCCGGCATCCATAACAACAACAGGTGCAGTGTTTTTTTTTTATTGTTTAAAGTATTGCCAAATATGGATGTTATACAGCAGTTAGAGCTTCTTAATGTAGATCATGGTGCAGTGAGGATAAGGAAATTTATCCTTCTACCCACTGTATTGTGATCTTGGAGTTGGTATAGATAATTTGCAGGAGGTGTGGGGGGGTGCAAGGGGGCTTGTCCTCTGCAAAAATGTGTATGATGGTTTTATTTGTTTATTTTTGGCTTTCAGTCAAGTGTCAGGGTATAGAATTTCCATTCTTTTTCCTGGTCGAGGAGTGGAATATTAATATTTCTCTAGTTATGGTGTAGACTCTTCTCTATTCCGCAGTCATGATGCAAAAAAAGTACATCCATCCTTTATGCCCATCCCCAGCTGATCATGGTGTGGAACACATGTCATATTCTCATCATAGTGTAGAACATCTGTTCTTTTGTGATCATGGTGTGGGACATCAGCTCTTCTCTGGTGATGTTGTGGGACAGCTGTACTTCTTTGGTTATGTTGTAGAAGGTCCAGCCTTCTCTGGTGATGGTTTGGATCAAGCTGCCAACTTTGCTATCATGATGGATTTGTTTCATGTGTCTTCTCAAAATGTTTTATTTTGAGTCTGCTGGATGCATTAATGTCCAAGTTCTTACAGCATTATGACCTGAGTACTTGTTTGCCAGTTTCAGATTCTGATCCACTATCATTTTGGCAAGGGTGATCATCCACATGTCTGTCTAATAAATGCTTTTCATTTTCATGTTTAATTGACACATCAGTTCATGATGTCTGGGGCCAACTTTTTTTTCCTTGCATAGGTGTCCAGCAATAATTTGGTCTTCTTTAGAGGCATATTGGAAAATATTTTATTGTAATCTTATTCATAAATCATTGATTATGTAGTTTCAGCATCTAGATCAATTTTTAGTTTAACCTTGTGAATTCTGGGGTAACATAAGTAATATTTTGCTCATTTTCATTTTTTAATTTCATGGCTTAGATTTGTTATTTTATGTAAATGTGTTTTGTTGTAACTGGCATAGAGCATCCTAGGTCTGCTGAATGATTTGTTTTTATTACTTGTCCAATGACACAGAATCTCATGGTGGTATTTCTTGTGACATCTTCTGCAACCTTGTTTATAGCAGCATCATTATTCTCTATGGGGCTACTTTTCATACCTAAAACAAGTTTTTGGGAGGAGTAAATTAATGATTTATTCACAGAGAATGCAGTCATGGTTTATTCACAGAGCATTCAGTCATGGTTTATTCACAGAGCATTCAGTCATGCCTTGCTGCAGCTTGCAAACACCTGTGGTGGTTATTTCCAATGTCACTGCTATATTTATTTTTTCCCTAATGATTGGTCCTTCTTTTTGAAAATAATTTCTTTTGCTTATCATGATAGTGCATTTCACATGCAAGCTGGTCCCTTGGTACTTCTGTCAGTCCCACCAAACTGACAGTATTCAGCCACTCTATATGGATGAGCTGTGTAAGATGCAATATTTTCATTTTTCTTTTACAGTTATTGATAATCTTTTTTAAACCAAGGTACTTTAACATTGCTGTATTCATTACATTACACAAAGTCAGCTAATTCACCAGTAGGACTAATAGACACAAGTTTATTTTTCAGGTTAAGCGCTTTCATCAAAGTAAAATTGACTTCCTCAGAACAATATACAAGCAGTCATGTGGATTTAAATATATTACACTGTCACAGGATGGGTGAGGAATCCCACCAGTCAAACAAAAGATCTCTTGAATAAATTAATACCTTAAAGGCATACACTATAAACACTAAAAATACAATAAAATGCATTTCTGTAAAGAAATTATATACAATTAAACCCTTTCCGCTCATTCTTTTAAAGTAGGCAAGATAGATATAAAATCCTTTAATCCTGGACACAGATTAGCTGCCAAATGAAACTGCCACATCATTTCCCTCTTGTTTAAAGTGTTTTTCCAGTTGCCACCCCTGGGGTTTATTTCAATGGTATCTAATATCCCAAACTTAAATCCAGAGAAATTAACACGTATTTTACTATGCCTAAATAAGGCATTGGTTTCTTTTGAAATCTTAATGTCATATAAGTGTTCATATATCCTGGACATAAGAGCCCTCTCAGTTTTCCCAACATAAAACCCCGGGCAGGAATTACACTTTGCCAGATAAACTATTTTGCTAGTCTGACAGTTACCTTTTTTGAAAAACACTGTGTCCTGGTTGACATTATCAAGTTTCAAACTAGCAGCCGATAGTATATATCTACACTGTGTACAGCAACCACAGGCTTTGGTGAATTCATTCATTTTTTCACTACTATTGTTCATGTTACCCTCCAAGGTAAGTTTCAAGTTGCGGCCCACTTTAGTACAAAAAATAGGCTGTTCACCCACTGCTTGTAAAATATTAGGGTCACCCCTAAAAATGTTCCAATTCTTACAAAGTATATTTCTGATGTCATTATAATGTGTACTATATTGCACCACACATGCCTGGTAGAAGTTATGGGTAGAACTCTCTGTTGTTTCACAATTTTTGGTTTTAGAAAGACCTCTACCTAGTAGAGGTTCATATTTAGAACCCCACTCTCTCAAAACCTCTTGTAAAATACCCACTACAAATTCTAGTGGATAATCTCTCTCCAGAAACATGTTCCTCAGGTCACTGAATTCCTCAATGACGTCCTCAAGATGGGAAGTCATTCTAGAAATTCTGATTGCCTGTCCCTTGACAATACTTTTTTTCTGGTATAGTGGGTGGTAACTTTGAAAATGGAGATAGGAATTACAAAAAGTTTTCTTTCTATACACCTTGGATCTAAAACAACACACATCTTTAATGATGATGGTATCAAGATAGTGAATTTCTTTCTCATTACACTCATAGGTAAATTTCAAATAATGGGTAGTGCCATTTAGATATTCAAAAAAAACAGCAATGCTTTCCTTGGTACCCCTTCCATAAAATAAAAATATCGGCCAGGTACCTGCTGTAAAACAAAATATCCAAATGAAACCTACTTTCAAAAATAAACTCTTTCTCCCACCCTAATAAAACAAGGTTTGCATAAACGGGGGCACAAGCTGCCCCCATAGTAACTTCTTTGGTTTGTTGGAAATATTGCCCTTCAAAAAAATATAGTTGTTATCTAAAATCAAGGCCATAATTTCACAAACAAGCTGTATATGCTCTGGAGATAAACTAGAATGATCAAACAGCATTTTTTCAAAATAATCCAAACCTTCCTCTCTAGGAATACAGGAGAATAAATTTTGTACATCTGTTGTCAAAAAAAGCAGATCAGGATTCCATAAATCTTGCTTAATCTGACCCAGAAAGTCCCAAGAATCTTTCACAAGATGTGGCATACTCTCAACTACATGCTTAACCATCTGATTCACAAAGACTGCCAAATTGTGTGTTTTAGACCCCCCTGCTGCCACAATAGGCCTAAATGGGGGTGACAAAACATCTTTGTGGATCTTAGGGATGCCAAATATACTTGATACCTTGGGAAAATTATTTAATAGAAAAGAGTAAACTTCCTGACTGATCCTTTGTTCTAGTAAATATTCTTCTAAAAACCCATCAATACGCTGGTAGGAAATATTAATCTGATTCTTGGATACCTGCAAATAGCTTTCCTCCTGAAACAAAATACCTTGAATAAGATTTTTATAGTCTTCACTGTTGAAAATTACGACCCCCCCCCTCCCTTGTCTGGGGTCATTATGCAGATACTTCTGTCATGTTTTAAAGAAAAAAGTTTTTTTCTTTACAGAAATGTATTTTATTGTAGTTTTAGTGTTTATAGTATATGCCTTTAAGGTATTCATTTATTCAAGAGATCTTTTGTTTGACTGATGGAATTCCTCACCTATCCTGTGACAGTGTAATATATTTAAATCCATTGTATATTGTTCTGAGGAAGTCAGTTTTACTTTGATGAAAGCGCTTAACCTGAAAAATAAACTTGTGTCTACTAGTCCTACTGGTGAATTTGTGGTTTTTAGTTTTTATTTTCACCAGTTTGCTACAATTATTTGGTTACAAAGTCAACCAATCACAACCATATATGGCGTTAACAAGAAATTGTTTGAATGAAAATATTAAGCTGCACATCAAATACAAAAACTGGTGTTGCTTTATGGCTGAGGATGATTCCTCACAAATCCTGTACTTGGCCCATGCTCAATTGTGTCTGTGGTATCTCCCATTCACTGGCCCAACTTTTCCCTGTCAAGTATGAAAAACATGCTATTCTAGCATGGCTGTCTTTTCACTTCCAAAACTTTAGTAGAGTAAATATTCTCCACTAAATGCTTAACCTCTCCCATCAAAGAACCTTTTGTTATTAATGTTTTATTATGATCACTTAACCAGAGTCAGCATTTCTAATGCTTTCTTTCTTAGTTCAGTAATACTCTAGGGGTTAAATTCCCCCTTCCAAGTTATAAACTGCCCATCGGTTGTTGGAGGTTCCTTTTTGAAGCAACTAACCCTGTATACTCTCAGAAAATATCAAAAGTTTCCTACACACTTAGCCATCTCTCATCTCCAGAGAAGAGAAGAAATAGTCAAGAACATCCTAACCAAGTAATTTGGGTTCTAAAAATATTTACATAAACATTTCCATCCAAAGATTTGGAACCGTTAAATCATAGCTGGTTACCTCAAAAAGGCAAATAGCATGCGTTGCTGTGCATGACTCTGGTCACTGAAATGGACCTCTCTTACTCATATCAAATTTCATTACACATCCTTTTTTGCCTGTAGCTAGAATGGCATAGCTCCTACTAATGGAATGCTTTATAATAGCTCTTGACTTAGTCTTAATCGGCAACCTCACTAATAAGAACGTATCTTCCCCTTGAGCAGAGAGCAAAACTGTATCAACCAGCTAACCATAAGTCAAAAGATGTTCCTATTAGAATGAAAGCCCATCCAAATACTATTCTCAGAGGAGTAGTGTGCCCAAATCCATTAGGTTCTCCCAGGATCAGAGCCAGATACTCAGTCCCCAAGGAATGCAGTTATCAAACACTTTGTAGTCATATTGTTTTGCCAAATGGTTACAACTTCTTTAAAATTCTCAGCAAAACCCAAAAGTAGTGGCTTTAAATGAAACTTCTTTAAAAGGTTCCTTCTCAATTCCCTTTGATATTTCTAATGATTTGTCACTATTAAAATATAATAAGGCAGATGAAAGAGCAGGAGATAGCGACTTTAATAAAGAAAGATACAAACCTTTCCTTGTGTACTTTTAGCAAAGAGTAACATCATCTTTGACAAAGACCCACACTGGTTATTATTGTAAGTTATATTAGGTGACATACGAATGTCATGTGCATTCCCTCCCTTCTAACTTCAGTTACGTCAAACATTGTTAGTGCAAATTATCTAACACAAAAAAACATCACAAATTCATACTTATAGGAGATCTAAACTTAGACTTGTCTATTCATTCATGTCCTAACTGAGTAGAATTTTAGCTAGTCACAGTGTAGGACAGAAGGAGCAAGGTCAAATCCTAAATCAAACAAAAATACAATTCTAGATGATTTACTAACCAGATATCCAAATAAACTGCAAATGCTACATGACAGTATTAGTGACCACTACCCTGTTTTCATTCCCTGCACTCTAAAATCACTCAAGAGTGAGCCATGTATATTCTGTTTCAATTGATACTTCACTCAGACATATTATCTTGGTTACTGAACTTGAGTTTTTTTATACCTTTGATAACTGGGTATCCATGGGTGAACTAGGAACAATGTCTAGTTAAGTGACTTGTTCAGAGTCACGTAGTAGGCAAATGGTGGTGGAAGTAATCAAATCCTGTACTTTGAAAATAGCATTAACTGCTCAGAGCCTTAATCCTGTTTGTTTCCTCCCAGACATATTGGACTGAACACCCATATATCACCAAAGAACAACAAAAGCCAGTAAAATCCAAAGGTTTATTCGATACACTCTAGCGCCTCGGCTACAGGCTTACTGTAGCCGAGGCGCTAGAGTGTATCGAATAAACATTTTGATTTTACTGGCTTTTGTTGTTCTTTGGTGATATCAGTTCTATTTTGTTGTTTTCTTCTTTGAACACCCATATATACCTGTTCTGGCCCTACTAGAAACTTTCTTGACCCCAGTTTTTGACATACATTTCCCAGTTAGAAGAAAAGATCTCAATGTTCACCCAGCTCTTGGATGTCTGTTGATTTGCTGTATTTATTAAAGTAAGGAGACAAGGCTCATTCACATTGGAAGAAGGACTTTAATAATCTCAAAAAAAAAAGATTTATTATCAAATTTGAAGACATAGAGCTGAGATTCAGACTATACCTACTAAAGCTGATTTTATTACAGAGCAGCAGACTTCTAACCATGGACAGTCTAAATAATTATGTTAAACAGTAAGGACTTTGGGCAGTGATAACATTTTCCTTAAAATGCACTCCAGTCAACCTAAACAAATACTGGTTGAAGAAATTAAACCAAACATATCTATTTCTGTACAAGCCAGTATTCATGCATTTGCAAATCACCCTCATATTATACATATTTAAGGAAATCAACAATTTTATTTCATATCAATACATTACTGTCTAGTAAAGGAACTACTTAACAGAGAAACTTGATATGTCATATGACCTTGATTTTCACAATATTCACCCCAAAATACTAAACCTTGGTAGCCATATTCTCCTGAAGCCACTTATTCATATTTACAACTCCACATTTACCACAAAAGTATCCCTGTTAGTTTAAAATATGCTATAAGTCTACGATTAACCAAGGCTCCCTCACCATTCTCTGTCAGTGACTTTCGGCGTATAGCTCTGTCCTCTTGCAAATATTCTAGATAAACTCGATTATAAACAGGCATTAAAATTTATTAATAAATATGGCATACTGACAGAGAAACAAATGTTTAGATTGAAGTATAGCACTGGCACTGCGCTGTTTTCTTAAACAAGCAAGTTATGTCACAAGTTCAAGGCTATGTGGGAGTAATAAACTCCTTCCTGTAGTCCAGAGTTTGATTCACTTAATCTCTGTTTGTCCACTGTGTTCTTCTGAGCAAGTAAATTAATAAAACAGTCCTTTGGGGCATTTGAAAAATTGAGCTAAACTCCTCAGTGGTCTTTTGGACTGCATGCCTAGAAACTACGCATGAACTGTGTACTGGTATAAGTAATGATAAATTCATGGGTGCAACTTTGTAGACCACAAAAAGACTTTGGGTGGTCTAAGACCATGGCTTACTTTTACATAAATGTATACATTGTGGATTCTCAGAGGAAGTTTCTCAGTTGTTTGGAAACTCCTTTCCTCTTATACTGTTAGGATAACTGGACATACCTGTATGACTGAAACAGCAAGGGAGTTCCTCGTGGGTCAGTACCTTGCCATCTGCTTTATTTTCATTATTTATAAGCAATCACCTTTACGACTTTTCTCACCTTAGTTGTGTATTATATATGGATAACATTGTTGTAACAAGGGCTCTCAAAACTTTCCAATCTCTTAGTAAGTTCTTACAAGAAGACTTCATGCTAATACAGAACTACTTAACTACAAATCAGTTAACTGTTAATACAAAAAAATATTTGGCACCCTGACGACTACAGAAACTGACTTTTGGTGTAGAAGGATGCGGGTTCTGTTCTCCACACCAGGTTGATGAATTATGTTTTCCAGTAATAACACTACAGTGCAGCACAAGGGGGTGCTGCACTCTTGATTTTGCCATCCTCCAGATGAGATGCTAAACTTAGGTCTTCTCTGAGTTGGTGGTAGCTCAGGTAGATTTAAAAAGTCACAAGTCATTTATCAGAAAGAGTAGAGGAACTTTATTAAAATTAGCAAAATACAATATATACATTCTTTACACAAATTTTACAACTCATTTACAATACTTACACTTATATACAAGTAATTCACACAAGATCAAAATGTTCAGACTTTCAATTCCCCTCACTCCTTTTTCCACAACTAAAATCTTATATTTTTTTTCAAAATTTCTGACAATATCCATTCCCCATCATATTTTATCTCAAAGATTCTTTAATTCCAGATGATCCACATTATACAATACAATTTTTCATCTGATCTATATATATAATTTTGTTTCATATTTTCAGAATACTCATATTCTATCATGTCCATATTTATACATTTAACATTTTTCAATCCTTTTAAACATTATTTACCACATATTCCCTCCTTGGTGGTCTCTAATTCCCCACAATATATGCAGATTCTATCTTTTATTGTTTTGTATGACATATTTGCTTTCACTGGCAGCCTATTTATAGACAACCTGTGCAAAAACAATCTGTGCATTCCACATATTTTTTGCATCTATTTATTGTCACTTTTACTGCCTTCACTTTGTTATATCCTAACTGATTCCAAGGGTAAATATAATAAAATTGTTCTATTATATTTTCATGCCATGTTTTCCTATTATTTTCTATGTTTTCTAAATCAATATTCCAGAGTAGTATTTTCTCTTGATATAATTCAATTTCCATTCCAGTGATTCTCATATTTTTAAACCTTTAAGCCTTTTCCAAATTGATGTATATTTTTCCTCTATAATCCTTATTAACAATTTCCTTTTCTCCTGCATCCCTGTTAATACTTTATATAAGTTTAATGAGGTTATATATACAATTGGATGTAACAAACTCAAACCTCCTTCCTTATTAGTAACATAAAGACTTCCTCTTTTAATAGGGTTCAGTCTAGATCCCCATATGAATGTAGATAACACATACAGTAGTTACTTTTCACATTCTGATTGTATCATGAATTTACTTGTTAGTTGTGTCGTTTTACCTAATACTATTGAATTAATTAAGCATGCCTTTTTTCCTATATCTAAGTTTAAATGTTCTCCAGAATATACAAGTACTCCTTATTTTAAGTATCATGTCCTTCCTTTGTGACACATTTGTTGTTCAATACCAAACTTTATTCCCAGAATTTCTATTTCTTCTTTATTAAACTGGATACCTCTTATTTTTCCAGAGAATCCAAGTCCTTTACTTTTTTCCTCATTAATACTTAATCCTAACACCTGTAGTTCTTTGTCTAGTGTCTCAATAGCTATATTTATCCATTCTTTATTTTTAACAGCTAATAATAAGTCGTCCACATATGAAAACATTACTGCAATCTGAATTTCCTCTGGTGTACAATATTTAGCTTTCTCCAATGTCAAATTTATTTTGGTAACTTCCACATTCATAATTAATGCAAATAGAATGCTACTTTCCTGACATCCTTGCTTAATGCCACTCTTTATTTTTATTACCTTAATTAACCAACCATTATCCACTACTCTCACTTTATTTTTGTTATATACAGATTTCAAAATATTGGTTATTTTTTTACTTATATTATATTCTTTCAAAATCTCCCATAATGCTTCATGCTGGGTCTTGTCGAATGCTTAACCTACATCTCCCACCATTATTTGTAATTCTGTTCCCCTATTTATTACATCATCTACCAAGTCTCTTATTAACATTAAAACTTCTTGACTTCCTTTCTCTTTTATTCCAAAAACTGTTTCAGTTAGCAACTTATTAACCTTACTTACTATTCTTTTTTCTACTATTTTCATAAAGATCTTATAATCAACATTAGTTAATACTAATGGTCTCCAGGTTTTTATGTCTGTTCTTTCTCCCTTTTTCCATATAAAGTTCATTGCACCCATACAAATTCTTTCATCATTTACACTTTTTTCAAACCATTCATTTAACACCTCTAATAAATACTCTATTTGCCATTCTTGCATGTCCTTATACATTAGATACTCCAGTCCATCTAAACCTGTAGCTGCTTCTACATTAACTGTTTTCAACTCATTTTCAAACTCTATCATTTTAATCTTTTCTTTCATTCTCTTGTTGTCTTCTATATTTTTTTAAGTTCCATCTATTTTTTTCTTATAGTGTCACATATAGAAAAAGTTTCCAAAATATGTTTTTACTGTCTGCAAAATTTCTTTTTGTGTATTCACTATATGGCATTCCTTATAACTCCCTTATTATTCTTATTTTTTCTTTAAACACTTTACTTAAATATTTTGCTACTTTTTCTTTTCTACCTTGCAAAAAATATATTTGTTTGAATAACATTTTTAATTTTTTTCTTGGTTCATTTTGTATAACATTCTCTCTTTTTCTATAAACTCATCTTTATTGTCTGTTATATTTTTAAAGACTTGGTTACTGATTTCCTTATATTTACAGCTATCTTGTATTCTTTTTGCCCTTTGCCATTCTAGTACTTCTTTTCTATATTTTTGTTTTAAACTAATCCACCAGCTTGCCCAATCTTTATAAAATTCTCTCATGCTTATATGATCCAGCCATAGTTGATATATTATATACCTTGCATTCTCACTTAACTCTGACTCATTGACTCTTTTTATCCCTTTACTTACTTTTTTATAACCTATTATTTCTTGAATCTCATTCCATATTGCTGCATGATCTGAAAATCCCATAATTTTAACTCCATAATTTTATATACTTTGGGCCAGATTCAATAAAGCCTACACTAAGTGTACACGATATGTATTCAATAAAATTCTTATCACATTTTTTGCGCATTCTAATCACTCAGAAAGATTACACTAACTGTACATGTAATCTACACTTTGTGATAACTTTTATGAATCCCTGTCAATATTTAAAGCTGCAAGAATATCAATTAGAAAACTTAAATTAGGAGGAAGAAGTTGTGAGCTATGTCTGTGTTGTCTGTTCACACAGAACAGTGTACATTTAGTGCAGGTATTATTGAATCTGGCCTTTTGACTTTCTGATACTCTACAGTAATCAATGTCAATTCTTAGGTTACTTCTTTTGTATGTCCAGTGTTTGTTTTTGCATAAATATATTTTACTTTTGATCATATCTGAAATACATTTTACATCCACCCCTTCTTTTTGTCTATGTCTTAAATCACAATATAAATCACTTACTACTATCACTTGCATATTTACACTCACATAATCAAGTATTTTACTGAACAGCATCTCTGTTTTGTAAAGTATATGCATAGAGTACAATCACCCTATATATTTGGTTCTTCCACCTTATATCCATCATTACTATTTTTCCTAATACTACAAGTGTTTAATCCAGAATTTCTATGCATTCTCTACATAACATTGCTATGCCTGAACATTTCTCACCTCCTAAGTTCCATATAACCTTCCCTTCTCAAAATCCAATAATTTGTATTCTTTCTTCTTCTGTTGTTATTCTTATATCTATTAATACTATAATGCCCATCTCTAGCATTCTAGACCATTCTAACACCCCTAGCTTTTTTTGAACATTCTTTATGCTGTTAACATTAATGGCTAAGATTCTGTCTTTAAGTAACTTTTTTACTGCTTTTATCCTTTTCCTTTTTATTTCCTCCTATCTGTATATTTTTAAATTTGCATTTTTTTATCTTTTACTCTTTCCCCGTAGAACGTATTTTACTTTTAACTCTTTTCCATTTATCATCTCTTTCATCACTTGAATTGCTTACTTCTTCCTCTACCTCTCCTTCTTTTCCTTTTGTTTTACTCATAGATTAATTTACTTCCATACCTATATCTTTCTCATTTATTTTTTTTTCTTTCTGTGTTTGTTTTGTATTATCTACTATAACACTCTCCCCATCTTGGTCTGACTTTGTTTCCTGTGTATAATTTTCTGCAGCATTACAGTCCATCCACGAATGTCCTATTTTTTCACACTTCATACATTTTTGCTCATGCTTTCTTCATAACCAACTTTACCACAAATAAAACATTTCCTTTTGTCACAATTGTTAATTAAATGATCATCTTTACCACACAAGAAACATGTTTTTCACTGTTCCCAATATCTCACCAACCCTATACTTCCCTCCACTTTAATTATACTCAGCAAATTCACAATTTTTTTTATTTTGCATTTTCAGTATAACACCACATTTCAATCCCCCAGTCCATAGACCTCTATTGTCATATATTTTCATAACGCCCATTATATCTCTACACACAGTTCTTAAATATTTTTTAAATCGCCTGTTTCAACTTCCATTCAGAATTGTATACTCTTTTTTATAGCCTTTCTGTTGAATGCCTGCACAACTTACACATTCCAGGGGTTTTCATTCTTTCCCTTTTCATACTGTTCTAAAAAAATTTCCATATACTGTGCCTCCTTGAAAGAAATGTCACAAAAAGTTTCTTTGTTAATACAAATAAAAGCTCCTCTCTGGGCTCAATACCCAGCAGTGAAATGATACTGTCCCATACTTCATATCTGTCCAGCTCATTCTCCATTTTACTACTTTATCTCACCTGATGCTTTCTTCTTACTTCTGTCTTCTTTTATTCTCTTCTTTTGCCTTCTCTCATTGTTTGCACATATTACTTCTTTTCTTCCTTCCTTATTTCCTGAACTTCTTCCTCTTTAATTCTGTCCATTATTTCTCCCCACAACAATGCTTTCTTGCTCTCTGGACACTCTGTTCAATTAACTTTCTGAAGTAAACATCCCACAAACCGGGGTTGTAACGACACATTCTTGTGTCGCAATCTCTTCCTCAAAGAGGTTTTGCTGAAACAAATCCACCAAATCTCTTGGCAACATTTCATTTTCTTTAATCTGCCCTTGAAAAGGCATAACTGTCTTTTCCGATTCCTTCACTGCATGTTCCTTCATATCCAACTTCTCCTCGTATTCTGGTACTGTTTTCATCAAACTTACATCTTCTGTTGATTGATTATCAACAGGTATCCTCAACTTTTGAATACTCCATTTCTCCTTCCATCTCACTCAAATCAAACTTTCCACTTCTCTGAGGTGTCTCTGAGCCTGGACCAGAAGTAGGAAGTAGAATGTGCCACACACAAATGTGTCCCTGTACGAAAAAGAGTAGGGGAAGTTCCCTGGTGTCCTAGCCAAATTTCTCCTAGAAAGTAGGAATAAAATCATGGTTTAACCCTGAAAAGAAGCAATTGGCATAATGAGGCTAACCTGGTCAACAAAGTGTAAATAAACAAACAAACCAACACATAACCAAATAAACAAACAAACAAACAAACAAACAAACAAACAGATAAATAAAATTAACTTGCTATAGACCTTAGTGGTACATCGTTACCACTTATGGAACAACAATGATATCCAGCAAATGTGTTAAATGAATGCATGTCTTTTCACTGTCATAAAAAATTCTAACCCCTGAAGCAAGAAAAGTTAAAGCCATTAATGTTTTTCTCCCCATGTCTTTTTCCCCATATTATGGGCTGACCTTGTTTGACCTTTTCTTAACAAAACATCTATACACTATATATCACTAGAAAGAAAATCCTAGGGTTCACCAGTCTCTCTCTCTCTCTCTCTCCACATCATTGCTACATTTGTCAAAGGCATAAATGTTTGCCAGTTACAACAGCCACACTCTTGTTAAAGTTTTTGAATGTCAGACCATGGCAGGAGAGGTATTCACCCTCTTCAAAATAAACAATTTTTAAAAATCACTACATATTCATTAGGAGATGACTTAGAAACCAATATAATGAGATCTTCCTTTCTTCTTACCATTGTAGAAAAAAAAAAAAAAACATTTTCTAAAGTAGCTTCTGTATCCCAGAACAACTCATCTCAGGAACTTAGGGAAAGTGACATCCCTAGCTAATCAGAATTAATCCAAGTCTTTCAAAGACAATAGTTAGCTGGCAAAGTTCCACAAATAAATAATTAATTATACCACATCTTATGCACAGCTGAAAAAAAAGCTGTTTCTGTTAGTGTTAATGATTTTTATTTTATATATTGCAATTAACTAAGGCATTCTACATATTAAGAACCTCTAATTATGTCTGTCAGTAGGTATGCATCTGTTGTGTTGAATGGTTTTCATCCATTAATAACGTCTCGTTACACATCCTATTTAGTCATTTTAGTTATTCCAGAAGTTTATTTTTGTTGTCTACAACTACTATAGCTTGTACTGTTCTAGCTAAACTTTCTTTTACTCAAAATGTAGGTGTCTTGTAGTTAGTTACATAAAGATTTAGTGGTTAGATATCTTACTTTGTAGCCACGGTGGTACAGCGGTAGCGTTGTCACCTCACAGCAAGAGGTTCTCCCGTTCGATTCTCAGCTGGAGCACCTTCTGTATGGAGTCTGCATGTCCTCCTCACGGTCGAGTGGCATTCGAAAGACATGCGTGAATGGGCATGCCTTCGTTGGAGGTTGGGCATCGAGCTGGCACCTCGGCACCATAAAAATCTACTGCCAATCATTAGCGGACCAGAGTTCCGCTGTGGCGACCCCTAACCGGGAAAAGCCGAAAGAAGAACAAGTTAGATATCTTACTTTAAGTTTGCATATTGCATTGGACTGTTCTGTTTTGAATCAGCAGTACTTTATTATTTTGTAATTATTGTCTGTTTTGTAGAATTGAATTTGCTGTTAAAATAGCTTATGTCATCATTCTGTAATTATTTTCTGTGGTATTCATTAGTGTATGTGGCACAGGTTGTAGCTGCAAAGGTCTTTGGACATGCCTGATTAACTAATGGACTAACTAAATAAATGAGTGAAAGATACATTTTGTTTAATCAGCACTGCTGGCTTTTCAACATTCCATAAGTGTTTGTACTAATTCTGTTTAGCATTACTGACATTTTTATTGTCTGTAAAACACTGACTATGCAATATCATTTTACTCCTTTACCCATTCACTTAGATTTTGTTTTTTGCTCTGAATTCATGCAACCTCGAGCCATTGGGTTATACAATTTGGTAGACTTCATCTTTTTAATTAGCTAAATGCAAACAGTCATTGTGAGTGGTCTGAGGTCATTAAAGACTGACACTACCAGCAGGGTTCCACAGAGCTCTTTGGTACTTTTTAATTTGTTCTTTTGTGGCATTCACCCAGCTTCAGAAATGGTGCTGATGACTGCAAGTCTGGTTACATAACTATATTCAGCAATTTTGTAACCAGCTACAACAAATTCTGACCACCATAAGCTCATTGTGGAATGAAATTTGTTTACAGCTTAATACATCTAACTATAAATATCAGCTTTGTGGCCCATATATCAATGCACTGATTCCAAAGATACAGGCACTCATGCATCATAGAAGCCATGTTATACAACATAATTGTTAAAAGAATAGTACTTTAACCAACTCAGATGTGTTAATTTCCCAAACTTCAAATATATAAATGAAAAAAGGCACTGCCAAACAACCAAAGAATGTATATGTGGCCATGATGATGTATGTTTATTATATTATGAGCTGTTCAATTAAAGGGTTTCTGTATGAGTATTTTGGTATGTGTGCTGTAGCTTTAATTACTTATTTATGGTAAATGCTGTAGAAGAAAGGACAGTTAGATAGGCAACAACATGGGAGCCTAGAACACAAATCCATTAAATGGCTCTTGTTGTGAAATTAACAGCCATAAGTGAGAAAGCATAAATAAAAGATCTATGCATCTTTATATCATCAGATTGATAAATCACTAAGCAAAAATGATGTTACAACAAATAAAAATTTAATTCATGGCTGAAAGAAATGTAGACATTGTTTTAATATATAGAATACACAGATATTGACTGAGTACACTGCCCCTGTTTGTATAAACTCAACCATTATTGTACATAGTTGGATAGAAGTAAGAGTTTTCATTCCAAAAGCAGGTTAAAGATCTTCCATGCTGACAGAATTTATATTTTATTGCTATTACTATTTTAATACATGTAGATTAGTTTGACTTGTATATAATCACTGCTTGTTAATTGTAGAGATTTTCTCCACAGGCATCCACTGAAAATGGGCCTGCTGTGACTCAGTCAGTTTCCCTGTAAACAAATGCTTATAAATAAATAAATGAATAAACAAACAAATAAATAATTAATTTAGTACCTTGATCTTTGTCTCATCTTTATATTGAAATTTGTTTTATTTAGAATGTACTTCTGCTTTTTGCAACTTTTGTTTAAACTTTGCTTGTTTGAATTTCATATTTATTGTAAAGTACTTCACTGTATAATAAGGCTGAAATGAGCTGAGTTTGAACTATCAATATCTAATATGTTGCAAAGAGGGGATTTTATCTTGGCCTTCGCCACTCTGTCTCTACAGAGACAAATATATATTCACAGAGGCACAGACACAATCACTCACACACACACACACACACACACACACACACACACACACACACACACACACACACACACACACACACATATATATATATATATATATATATGCACACACACACATATATATATATATATATATATACACACACACACACACACACACATATATATATATATATATATATATATATATATATATATATATATATATATATATATAGGGATAACTGCCATTTGAATGACCATTTCACTGAATGATAAATCAGTGAATCCAAATGGCTGAAAGCCCATTTGATGAATGACAACCTGACTGAAATTTCAGTTTTTTGAATGAGGTATACCTGTTTGCTTGTAGTTCTGTAGTACAGAGGCAGAAATATATAAAAGTGTATGAAGAGACTTTAGGTTGTGCTTGTGATGACCTCCACATACTCATTGTTGAGTTGGTTTGTATATGTGCACTGGCGCTAATTCCATGTGTATGTTATTTTCACGTTTCTTCAAAGTTGTATGATTATGGAGTTAGTATATTTAAATAAAAGTGCGCTATGGGTAAAGACCCCAAGATGGGATGATGCAGAGGGTCTTGCCTCCTTGAAAAAAAGTCATTTTGAAAAAGTTTTCCTTGTGTGTTTTTGATTGTATCATGTCTCCGTTATTTTGAATTTGATTAAATGGTCTGTCAGTGAAATGGGCTGTTTTTTTAAGTTGAATGGTCATTCAGTGAATTGCCACTAACTCATACATACATAGACACACACACACACACACACACACACACACACACACACACACACACACACACACACACACACACACACACACACACACACACACTCTGTTTTTGTTGCAGTATCAGTCAAACTGTAGGATGATTATGGGACCCTTATTTAAAATTACTGGCATGACTGAATTTTGAAACAGATCCCACTGGAACAACCACTAGTGAGCAGTTGGAAAAAGTGTGTTCTTTTAAATTTGAGTTTTGTGTGACAGTCACTGACTGCATGCTGTACATCTATCTGCCTGTGAACCTTCTTTATAGTTGCTTCCACATATTCCAAAATGTTCTTTTATTGCAATTTAATGATTTTCTCTAACTCAGGTTATAGTTGCAGTTTAGTAATGTCCAACTTCTGATCTGCTTCTGATCCTTTGGAGAGGGATCATGTGTTTTCTTCTTTTTTCTCTGTATTCAGAAATTTTACACTCATCCCATTATTTTTAAATAAATGTAGTGGTGTTGAAGTCTTGCCTAATGCACCTTTAATTTTTTTATTTTTTATGCTTTCTTCCATTTTAGGATCGCACATTAATCTCCCCATATGGGGTACACTATTGTCTGGATTTATTAACTTTTCTGTGTTTTCTTTCAAGAAATTAAAGCAGAAGTAATTACTTAGCATTCCTACCTTTTTTCCATCCTTTTCTGTTCCATGCCAATTTATTTGGATTTGCTATTCGAACATTGGTCATTTTGCTGTCTATAGTTAACAATATATACTCTTTGCTAATCAGGTAAGCTTGCAGGACACACATCACCTTTTTTAGAAGAAGCTCAGTCACAATGTCTGGTTAAGTGTCTTGGTCAGAGCCACACAATAGGCAAATGAAGGCTATGGGAATCAAATTCAGGACCTGTGTCTGATCTAGGTCCAGCAGGGCACAGTCTTAAATGTCTACACCAAACTGTCAGACTAAATTAAATCTGTAGAATATTCAATAAAATTTGAAAATTATCATCCAGATGTTTGGTACAGAAAAAGCACTTCAGCCTGAATCTGAGAAGTGGCATTGTTCATTGCATGATCAGAATAACTGACTAAACAAGATTACAGTAAAGATTTTGAAAAATAGGCAGCTTGAGACCTACATTTGATGACAAGAATGTAACACCTCAGCCACATTGGTTTCATTAGTTTCACTGAGAAAGTTTAGTGTAGTACTTTTACAATGTTGCATCAAGCTTATTGGCAATGGAAATATGCACAAGTGGTCCTAAACTGATTTTGGAAGAGGACACTCAAAATCTGTTCTGGGGTTACAAATAGTGCATTTTAACTTGCAACAGAAAATGGCAGTTGCCACATCAGTGAGCAAACTAAAGACAGGACTCTGTGGTGTAGTCCAGTAGAAAAATACCTCAAAAACTCTATCATAACATTTTCAGAAAACTCCTTCATGGATACTGGCAGAAGAATGAAAATGAGCTCATCGAATAAACACAAATTATTCTTTAATATACATTTTATTTAATTTTATTGACTAACATTATTTTTGTGTATTCATAAAAATCCAGCATTCATTTAACAATAATCAATTTCGTAACAATTCCTATTAAAATTAACTTGACAGTTCCTATTTAAAATTACCATACTACAGTTTAGTTTCAGTCAGCTTCTTAACATAATATAAACAATTTCAATCAATCTTTTTTACCATGGTTCAAGGAGAAGTAAAGGCTCTAACAATTTTGTTCCACCAAGCAGTAATTTTAGCCAATGAGGCTAACATAGTTGTCCTTTTTTTAGTGATCCATAATAAGGAGTGAAGAAAAGTAAAATAATCTGGGGGCAGAACATGAAGAAAGGATTTGCTTATCATTATGGGCTGTAGAGAGGTGAAGACAGGGTAACACATGCCAGTTGCTATAGGCCGTGATTATCCTCATGAGGCTTGGATGGTTTGTAATGTCTCAGAAATGAGAGTTTAAAGTGACTGTATAAAGGAAGCCTCTTAAACTTACTACTACAAGGTTAAGTTTGTGGTGAATGTCTACAAAGGACAAAGGCTCTTAGGAATGTACATAGGGAAAACCCATAAGCACATTAACATGACAGTATTACAGTTTCATTTCATTCACTTTCTTAGCATAAGATGAAAACTTTCTTCATATTTTTCCACCACAGCTAAAGGAAAAATAAAAGCAGTTACCACTCTGTTGCACCAAGCAGTAATTGAAGCCAGTGCAGACAAGATAACTGTCCTTTTTTGTGTTCCATAATACTGAGTGAAGAATAGTAAAATAATCAGTATTTATTACTGAATTAATGTGGAAACAAGGGGGCAAAACATATTACATAATGTCCTGACAACTATGTTGATAGTTGTGGTAAGCTAAATATTGCCCTTTCCTCTTTTTGCTCTGACTGTAGTGCTGACTATACCATATATAATGATTTTTTTTTTAATTGAAACCATGGTGTCCTAAACAATCTATTGAATCAGTCAACAGTAACTGTATATTACATACCACTCACAACCTATTATTTTGTGATTCATTGCCCTCTAACTCACTTTGAGTAAATACATTGATAAATTAATTCCAGTGAGGAATAGATATGGTAGAAAATTGTGAAATAAATGTACAAAGCCTTTAAACCTCACCCAGCCCAATGCAACAAGGCTAAAGTCAGCTACATCCAAAAAGAATTCAGTAAACAATCAAAGCTTAAGTACGCATGTGGTGAATAAGGTCCTCACTTCAATTAATTTCAGCTCATTAATTCTTATCTTCAAAAAGGAATGGGTCACTATATGGACACTTCTTAATTTCAACATGGGATTTGGGGAGGCTAGAAAAGTCCACAGTGGTCATTGGGCCTTGAGCTAGTTTATCAAACCTTTGAAACTATGAAGCAATAAAATGACTGTTTCACTGGCATCTTAATTTTTACTCAATCTTAAAATAGCTGTGGTTGTAACCTTTATTGAAATATACATCATTGCTCAACAATGGACTTCTCAAGTCATCTAATTCTGCATTGATAGGCTTTATATACTTTGGTAGAGGTAGGCTCAATATATAATGCATTATATATTTAGCAATTTCAGATTCAGCAAAGGTAATGGAATAAATAACAATTCCAGGGAATTCATTTCATACTTATTCAGACTTAACTTTCCACATCAGGTATATATCATAGAGAATTATGATTGGGTCGCTGATCATAACCTGCTTATTATGTGTTTGAGATACAGATGCCAAGAAATTCACCTTGAGAGTGAATTTCAAGAGGTGAATTTTGACATCTATCTTAAGAATAGTTGTACTGTCCACAACGAAAATTAAACACTAGTCTTGTCCAGAAGGATAAAGCCCACAAATTAAGCAATAATACGTCCTGTTTATTAATAGATAAATGCGACAAACCAAAAAAAAAAGCAAAAAAAACACTAATAACAAACAAGTAAATGGATCAAGCGCTTTCATCCACCAGCATGTGGACTTCATCAGAATCAATTAATTAATTAAAAAGAACCTATTTAAACACTTTTTGGCGCCATCACTGCGCTTCCATTTAAAGAAATACCTCACTAGTAATATTACAAAATACTGAGGTATATCCATTAAATAAAATAAATTAAAATAGTGCATGTTAGGCTCAATATTTTAACTAAATACATGAAAATAAATGCAGAAATGAAAAAAATTAACATACTAACAACATATGAATAATCAGATGTATGAAGTCACTGATTGTAGTGCTAATGAATAATAATAATACAAACTTCATATCTGGCTGCCATGGGAATATCTAAACAACATAAATCTAATTACACTCTGCATAGACTGCTTTCATACCCAAGGAATACATGTCTAAAATTTGAAGTACATGTGACTTCATACATCTCATTATTCATATGTTGTTAGTATATTAATTTTTTTCATTTCTGTATTTATTTTCATGTATTTATTTAAAATATTGAGCCTAACATGCACTATTTTAATTTATTTTATTTAATGGATATACCTCAGTATTTTGTAACATTACTAGTGAGGTATTTCTTTAAATGGAAGTGCAGTGATGGCGCCAAAAAGTGTTTAAATAGGTTCTTTTAAATTAATTAATTGATTCTGATGAAGTCCACATGCTGGTGGATGAAAGCACTTGATCCGTTTGCTTGTTTGTTATTAGTGGTTTTTTGCTTTTTTGGTTTGTCGCATTTATGTATTAATGAACAGGACGTATTATTGCTTCATTTGTGGGCTTTATCCTTCTGGACAAGACTATGGGCCAGTAATCAAGGAGCCTGAATCCTCACCACTGACATGGGAGAGGGACGTTCACTTGGAATATAAATGAATACACTCAGTATTTCCAGATGCAGCTCTCTGCATCAAGTACATTTTTCCTTAAGAGCACACAGGGAATTCAGTCAGCCCAGGGTCTGGGTTTCTTTATATCTGTCTCCCTCCAGGGCCCCAATAAGGCTCACCACTAGCACAGCTGCAAAGTTAAGTCCTCAGCTGAGTGTCCAAGCCAAGTTCTCCAGCACCCTCTCTGTGAAACCAGTGCTTTGTGTCCCTGCTCCAAGTAGTTCACACACACACACACACACACACACACACACACACACACACACACACACACACACACACACACACAAAACACACACTTGGAAAAGGCTGGCACAGATTTACCTGCTATGCTCCCTTCTGCCCAGAGTACAAGGTAGCTATCACTGCCATCAGACACTCCACAATCAGCTACTCTAAGGCCCGTAGCAAAAGGTGCCCAATTATGCTGTGTAATACTAATACTAATACTAAAACAAATTGTAGTATTTGACCAAGACAGCTAGGCCATCTGGAGTGGCCCACACAGTGTCACCAAATAAAAATATAAGCACTCTCCAAGGTTAAATACTTTCTGAAAGGACCAGTCACAATAAATATATTTAATAATAAATAATACAAGAACATGAAAACACTAAATATATATTTACAGTAAACCCCAGAGTTCAAATCATAGGAAATATTGAACATAACATTGATGGACAGACTCAGACAAATAAAGGAAAACAATATCTAAACTAAGCTTCACTACATTTTCTTGACTGAATCTAGGAGAATTACTATACCATACTTACTTAGTAGAGCAAGGCAGATGATGTGGTGAATGGTCCTTCTTGTTGTCAGGCCCAAGACAGTATACTCATTACTTAGAGATTTCTCTTTGTAATATCTAAAATTTCCAAGATGGCTGGCAGAATGACCTCATCTGGTCACCTGACTCTAGGTTCTCACACTATTCTCCTTTGAAGCTTGAGACTGAATGTTAGCCTAGATGTGATAAGATGCACATCTGAATACTCAACATCAGGCTAACTTCCCCTACAATAACACTGACTCCACATATCTCCTTTCATTTGAACTAGCCTTCAGAACAATTCTGTATGATCTAACTAGTCATAAACCAACTACACTTTTACTAAATACAGTTTAAATCTAAAGAAAATGTATATAACCTTTTGTCTAATAAAATCAATGTCATCAACACCATTCACATCATACACTTTCTCATTATCTGGCACAAAATCATAACCAAAATTCCTCATATTTTTGTAGCAAACCAACAACATTTCAGATCCACAGCTTTTAGAAGCTATTTATATATTTCAGAATAGAACACATATACTTCCATAGCCAAGCATTGTAAAAAATTATTCTGCATTTAAAAGAACTAAACTAAATCATCTGTTCATAACTACTGTGGTAAAAGTGATGCTGGGTACCCTTCACATTCACCCAGTCATAACCCCCCTTTATCTTTATCACCTACATAACATCTGTCATTTACTGTTGAAAAATACTATGGTTACAGAAGCCTTGAGTAATAGTCTTACTGCAAAGCTTAAGCTTATGCCAAACTAATAATTACCTACTTATTTATTTCTATATACAATAAATTCTGCCACATTTTACTACCATTTTCATTATTTTATAGCACCTTTACAATGAAGCTTTAACTTCTTTTCAATGAATTACTATAAACACAAGGTACAGCTGTATTTGCTGTCTCTACACTGAAAATGCTTATGGCACCACTATTACCCTTTATCTACTGAAACATTTGCATCATTACGATCCGTAGAACCTTGTTTCCACTACTCTTATAATCTGCCGCTTGCTTGTTGGTTTCTCCCTGTGTAAAATCCTGAGAACCTGGTAGTCACACACCACAGATATAACTTTGTAGTATTAAGTTAAGGCACCTTCCTTCACATGCTCATTCGCAAACTGTCTTTTTCTGATTCATTATATACTATTCAAAACTCATAAAGAGAATAATGGCCTACAATAAAGTGGCATGTGTTACCTTGTCATCATTTCTCTAAAGCCCGTAATATCAAAAACATAGAAAACTTTACTTCTCAGTTACCTCTCAAGAGGGCCAATAGGCAGTCAGCCCTATTTTCCATAATTACTTTAGCTTTTTTTAAGTATATTCCAACCTGAGGCTGATATTTCTACTGAGAAAGTCCCTCATTACTTCACATAGATGACCCAGTTGCTCTTGTTAACATTTCAGTTCTAACTGGGGAGAGAGAGAGACTCTACAATCGCACTTACCTCTGTCATAATCCAGGTGTATCATAGTTGGTTAGTTCATAGGTCTAGTGTTCAGCATGGGAAACCTTGCATTTTCTATGTTTGCATCTTACCTATTATTCATAGCAGATTAACATTTCCCCCTGTTAGTCTGGACAGCTTAACAACATTTTTCCCTCCTGTTAATGTGGGACAGTTAACATTTTTTGCCTGTTACTCTGGGCAGGTATGCCCATCATACGGTACAGTTATGACACCTGCTTACCTGTATCTATATTTGTATTTGTAATACTTTAAAGCCAAACTCTTTTACAATTTAAACAGAAGCCACCTTCCATGTTATATAATTTTATTTATTTTTTATTTATTTATCATTTGCTAACTGAGGTAGAGCAGTAGTCCACATGGACCATTTTCAGACTCAGCTTAGGAGTAAACAGGATACAAACCAGCAGTATATAGTACAGAGATATCAAAGTAGTGTACATTAGTAATTTTGTAAGTACGAAAACCAGTGTACCCATTTACATGGTGAAACCAATTCATTACTATACTCAGTGCCAGATACAGTATACTGCAAAGCCAGGCATTGTTCCTCATTCCTTATGTTCTAAGAAGCTCTGCCTTTCAGATATGTGAAACTATGCAAGCCTCAACAACTTTACACACCACTGCAAAGCACACTAAGGGACCCTGAACTTCCTGCTGTAATAGAATGAAGCCATATTCTCAAGGAACTGCTTAGTACTACCCAAGAGTTGTAATAATGGTGTAGCACGTCCCAATCCAATTTCTCCAGTCATACCTAATGGGTATAACACACAACTATATACACTCTCAAAACACAGCAAATCATTCTCACAGTGTGCATTTTCCAGCAACACCCCCAATAGATGACCCCCAATTACTGACTTACTGTGTGTTCTGTCCCCAGCATCACACATCAACCAATACATATGCATTTCCCATTATAAGGAATAAATAACCTGCTTATAGCTGCTGTACTTAGGAGAAAAAGGCTGTTCTGTTTCTGTGTGTTACATGCATAATAATAAGTACCATTTGCAACTTAATAGTCTTTGTAGTGCCGGTTTGCCTAGAAGAGAATAACACTTGTTATATAATCTTACACTGTGTGCATGCTATTCAACTGTAAATAGGACATAATTATAAAACAAAGCATTTATATCCAGGTAGAATTTTCTGGCAGTTGAAACAGAGCCACAGAAACTTGAACTTTAGACCATTTTATCAAACCTTTGGAGTGTCTAGAAGAGAAAAAACAATTATATAGCCTTATAATACATACTCATTACTTAGGAAATAACACACTGTCATTGTGCTAGCATGCATTCTTAAAAGCTGACCATGTTAATGCTCTGAATATTTATTCAACTTTATGTCAGTAAATGTGCAAGCTATACATTTATTCCACACTTGACATTTGTCAAGAGAAACTCCCCATATGGGGCAATCCCTATTTCAAAATAGCTGAAGGCAGGATATGTTGGAAAGATTGGATGACAGCATGCATATTAAAGTTAGAGCACTTGCTTAATACAATAAACAATGGGGAGCACTTTAAGTCATATGCACAACTATAAGCAGAATATGACCCATTATCTAACTATATTTAGAGATACCTGCAAATCTGACATGCCTGCTTTTATTCTTCCTATGTGAAGAGACTTAACACCTATAGCAGTCCAGTGGGGGCAATATTATTATAGAGGATGGGGTTTCAGAAATCAGGGCTGGTACTGTGTTTACCACATGTATATTGGATCCTTATAAAAGAATAGTGAGTGATGATTAGATACAGTATGAGCATGGGAAGCCCTTTTCACATGAGAAAGGTGGGGATAGCAATTCTTTGCAATTCCTCTTATTACAGATGCTTGCTCCATTTCCATGGCTGCAAGGTCATCAGTCAAGGTTTCTATACAGCTGATACTGGACCCTAGTTAAAATGATGAGCAAAGATTTTGTCTCCTCTGACACCTGTCTGGCCTGTAATAAGGAAGGACCAGATATTTATCATGTGTTCTAGGGATGTTAATTTGTAGGTGTAATTTGGCTTGTTCATAGGTTCAGAGATGTTTGGGAGGCAGCCGCTGAGTCTGACTTTGAGAGGGGTGGTCTGTAGGATGCTATAAACTGAAAAGCAGGTGGCTTGTCGAGCATGTCATCCCAGGGGGATAAATCATTTATTCCAGTCTGTAGCAAGTACCTGGATACTGGCAACCTATCTACAAAGAGCTGAACTATTTAAAACAAGCACGAAGACAAGCTTGCTGTTGCTACTTCACAAACAATCCTTTAATGTTAGCGCTTTCGTTGAGGTCAATGCCCCAACTGCTTCAGACAACTCAACAATAGAAAACAAACTGTTTTTATATCATATCTAATTAAGCAATCAGTTCAAACAATTCACATTTAAAGGTGCCTCAGCTAAATAACCTTAAGTGTGAATGGATATTTCTTATAAAATTGTTCCTAGTTTTTATAAAAATAGTAAAAATATCATCTCTAAACAATCTTAAAAACATTTAAAAATAATACTATAAATAATGATACAAAACTAGTGAACAAAAACGTTTTGTATTGTTGAGTTTTCTGAAGAAGTTGGGGCATTGACCTCAACAAACGCGCTAACATTAAAGGATTGTTTGTAAAGTAGCAACAGCAAGCTTGTCTTCGTGCTTGTATTAAACGGTTTGTTAAGAGAGCGGTCTAAGGAGCTGAACTATACCAATCTCCGAAAAATATAGCTATCCCGAATCCCTGTCACAACATATTTATACTTGCCATCTAATTGGAAACCTTTCAGCTGAGCAGACTAACTAGCAAGGCTGGATTTGTTAGGAAATATTATTGGTTACTTTTGGTAGGGGAAGAGGAACTGTTAAATCTCTCAGGGGACAGCAGAAATCCTGTTTTAGACACCAAACTATGTGGATGGACTTTTAAGCTCTTGTGAAATGGTATATATTGTTGTCAAACTGTATATAGATGTTCAAAAAGATTACTGTAGTCCATTTTATTGTTATATTCATATCTGAAAAAAAGCTCTTGTACTGTGGTACCTAATAAGGAACAGTATACACAAATGTATGGAAGACTGATGTTTTAAACATGCTCTTAAGGACTGTGAAAAAAATGGTTATATTTATATGCCGTAATACTATGCCTTGTCTCACTATGAGTTGACAATGTTTAGCTTGTTTTATGTTGTTGTTATGGATTGTAGTTTGCTCGTATTTTTACAGTGCTTGTTTGTTACTCTCATGTGCATAATTTTTTGCAATAATAATAAAATAAACCTTTCTGGCAGTAAATTCCCATTATCCTATAGCATAAAGTTACCATTCTCTTCCTCATACCCCTGCTTGAAGCCACATTTTTCTTATTCTTGCACATCAACAAAAAAGTTTTGCTACCTCTGGAAAAAAAAATACCTTGAAAATGGCTGGTTGCAACATCATGAACTTTAAGTTCTTAACCTTACCTTTTAGCATCATCTCAAAAATCAAGCATGTTGTCTGCATGCCTGAACAGAAATGTCATTTTAAAAAAAAACAATAGCATTCATTATTTTACATACTTTCTCTTACCTTCCAGAGAAGAGGTTGCATTTGGTGTTTTAATTATCTATTTATTTTATTGACAGTATGGGCTGGCACTTGTACTGTACAGGTTTCCCAAGACTGAGAGCTGTGGGCCCACTGCCCAACCCTCAGAGCTTACTTGTCATACACTTGTTACAGCATGTGCTAGCAGATGACATACAGGCAGTCACTGGAGTGGAGTATGAGATAATCTTTCACCCTCATTGTGTGGAGACTTAGGCTCTAAGAGCCCAAAGGTGTTTGCACAAGGCTAATGAGGCCTCTTGTCTATAATACTCTTCATTAGATCAACTCCTTGTTTGGAAAGACTATCAGATATTGAAGTCCACTGTTGACTGACCTTCAGATCTAGTACCTTCTCTTCAAAAATGTCTTAACCAATATGTGGGCAGGAAGGAGAAGTCATGGATGACTCTAACATGGATGTGCCCTCAGCAATGCTAAATCTGCAGGGCAGGAACATCTAGACTCATATCAGAAAGATATTGCCCTCCACAAGACCCTGATAGATTGGAATGACATTCTGAGGAAGCATTCTGTAGTGCACTCCCATTTAACCTTTTTGGTTCAGCATAGGTCACACAGATCAAAGCATCATTCCAACTCGCCTCCTGCTAAAGGGTTGAGAATTTAGGGCAGTGATGGCAAATGTGTGTTATCTTGTGCTATATCATGGCTTAAGTTTTCAACTATCCATCCCACCTGTTCAGGTTTCATTCCCTAGTGAATAAGGTACTGGAGAAGTTGTGAGACCCCCTTGATTCTGGAAGCAAGGACGATCTAGAGAAGAACATACTGTTGCTTCTAAAGTGAACCCCTACATGGTCGTTGCTTAGTTATTTAGTTAAGTTTGAATCTTTGTAATCTGAGCAACTTTAGCACACCAGACCTGTCTGTCTATAACTGCTTCTTTAAGTTCTTGCTAATTCATATTAATTAATAATGCTTTCTATCTATCTTAGCCTTTGCTGTCCCATCTTTTTTGCCTTTGACACCCCCCCCCCGTATTGGCATATTTGTGAATCCTGTCTTTGCATTATGTGTCCCAAGTGTCACAGTTTTAGTTTTTTAATCAGAACTTCCAATGAACAGTATGAGTTTATTTCCTTTTGTATTGCTTGATTTGATCTTTTTGCAGTCCATAGAATTCACAAAATTGTTCTCCAGCACCACAGTTCAAAAGCATTATTTCCATATGGCTGTCTGTAATTTTGACTGTGCTGATTCTATGTCTACGACTGCAGGGGCAAAACTGTACCTAATGGTGAGGGCAGTTTCCTTTTAAAATGAGATGAGGCAGACTGTTCTTGGATGCCCCCTTTCTGGAGTGATCTCCTCTTTAGTCTTCTGAGGACTAGGATGAGGACATTGGAAAGATGAGGGAGGTACTAATTAGCCTGGAGTATCTGGACGATGTTCCTCTCCCATCACTTTCTCCAACAGGTTACCTCATTTCCCTTGGAGGAAGAAGACAATCTCTAAGCATCAGGCATGGTTACTCTCAATGTCTGCACCAACCACTCCATGAGGAGGGCAACTCCACCACCTCAGCAGTTGCAGTCCTGATTGTTGTCTAGGGTTACCTGTGGGGCTTAGTTGTCTGAATTTGCCCTAGCCTGGCATGAGTTCTTGACATTGTAACAAACAGCCATGGCAACAGGATTAAGCCTTCTCTACACACCTCTTTGAAAATCTGAGACTGTACTACTCCCTGGTGTTCTATTCATCCGTAGAAAGCCAAAGGTTCTTATTTCTATCTTTTTAGTTCCAAAGGGGAGAGGAGGATTACACGCCATCTTAGAGCTGAATGGCTTCAGTGCAGTAAATAAGGATTCAAATGGTAATGCCACAGGGGTTGTAGCTTTGCTTCTGCAACATGGATTTTGTTTTATTTTTATTTATTTATCCTTTGTTAATCATGTGCACAGATGGTGTCAGAAACCATTATGGATGTCTTTTTATGCATCATTTTCTAGTGTCCCCAGGAGATTCATTTTATTCATTCTAGATGGACATCACTTTAATTACAACATGGTGACATTTGGCTTCTTTGCTCTTACAACCAAGGTGGCAGTCACTGTAGCAAAGGCCATATAGGAAAAGGAAGTTGAGGTGTTCTTGTACTGCTTGTTGCCATTTTTAGGGATACAATAGTATTGTACTTGGCTTGTCTTCTTCTTCTTCTTCTTTCAGCTGCTCCCGTTAGGGGTCGCCACAGCAGATCAACTGTTTCCATTTCTTCCTGTCCTCTGCATCTTGCTCTGTCACACCAACCACCTGCATGTCCTCTCTCACCACATCCATAAACCTTATCTTAGGCCTTCCTCTTTTCCTGTTACCTGGCAGCTTCATCCTTAGCATCTTTTTCCCAATATACTCTGCATCCCTCCTCTGCACATGCCCAAACCAACGTAATCTTACCTCTCTGGCTTTGCCTCCAAACCTTCCAACCTGGGCTGATCCTCTAATATACTTATTCCTAATCCTGTCCATCCTCATCACACCCAGTGCAAATCTTAACATCTTCAACTCTGCCACGTAAAGCTCTGACTCCTGCCTTTTTGTCAATGCCACTGCCTCCAACCCATATAACATAGCTGGTCTCACTACCCTCTTGTAGACCTTCCCTTTCACTCTTACTGGTACTTGTCTGTCACAAATCACTCCTGACACTCTTCTCCACCCACTCCATCCTGCCTGTACTCTCTTCTTCACCTCTCTTCCACACTCACCATTACTCTGAACTGTTGATCCCAAGTACTTAAACTCATCAACCTTTGCCACCTCTACTCCCTGCATCCTCACCATTCCTCTATCCTCCCTCTCATTCACACACATATATTACATCTTAGTCCTGCTGACCTTCATTCCTCTTCTATCTAGAGCATATCTCCACCTCTCCAGGTTCTTCTCCATCTGTTGCCTACTCTCAGTACAGATCACAATGTCATCTGCAAACATCATAGTCCACGGGGACTCCTGTCTGATCTTGTCTGTCAACCTGTCCATCACCATTGCAAATAAGAAAGGGCTCAGAGCTGATCCTTGATGTAATCCCACCTCCACCTTAAACGCATCCATCAGTCCCACCGCAGACCTCACTGCTGTCACACCACCCTCGTACATATCCTGTACCACTCTTATATACTTCTCTGACACTCCTGACTTCCTCATACAATACCACAACTCCTCTCTAGGCACCCTGTCATATGCTTTCTCTAAATCCACAAAGAGACAATGCAACTCCTTCTGACCTTCTCTGTACTTCTCCATCAACACTCTCAGAACAAACATCGCATCTGTAGTGCTCTTTCCTGACATGAAACCATACTGCTGATCACTAATCATCACCTCCCTTCTTAACCTAGCTTCCACTACTCTTTCCCATAACTTCATGCTGTGACTGATCAGTTTAATCCCTCTGTAGTTACTACAGCTCTGCACATCATCCTTATTCTTAAAAATCGGTACCAAAACACTTTTTCTCCATTCCTCAGGCATCAGATTTCAAGATTTCATTAAACAATCTAGTTAAAAACTCCACTGCCACTTCACCTAAACACCTCCATGCTTCCACAGGTATGTCATCTGGACCAACAGACTTTCTGTTCTTCATCCTCTTCTTAGCTATCCTTACTTCCTCCTTGCTAATCCACTGCACTTCATGATTCACTATCCGCACATCATCCAACCTTCTCTCCCTCTTATTCTCTTCATTCATCAACCCGTCAAAGTATTATTTCCATCTGCTCAACACACTCTCCTCTCTTGTGAGTACATTTCCCTCATTATCCTTTATCATCCTTACCTGCTGCACATCTTTACTAGCTCGGACCCTCTGTCTAGGTCCTTTTCTCCTTCCTTAGTGTCCAACCTTTTATACAACTCTTCATATGCCTTATCCTTAGCCTTCGCCACCTCTCTCTTTGCCAGGCACCTCATCTCCTTATACTCTTGTCTACTTTCTTCATCTCTTTGACATTCCCACTTCTTCTTCACCAACCTCTTTCTCTGTATACTCTCCTGTACTTCTTCATTCCACCACCAGGTCTTCTTGTCCTCCTTTCTCTTTCCAGATGTAACACCAAGCACCTTTCTGCCATCTCTCTTACTAGCTTTGCTGTAGTTACCCAGCTATTTGGTAACTCTTCACTGCCACCCAGTGCCTGTCTTAACTCTTCTGTGAACATCACTTCACAATTAACCTTTTTCAATTTCCACCATTTGATCCTTGGTGCTGCCCTCACACTCATCCTCCTCTTCTTGATCACCAATGTCATCCTACAAACCACCATCCTATGCTGCCCAACTACACTTTCCCCTGCTACCACTTTACAGTCTCCAATCTCCTTCTGACTGGCCCTTCTACATAAGATATAATCCACCCGTGTGCATCTTCCTCCACTTTTGTATGTCACCCTATGGTCCTCCCTCTTGTTAAAATATGTATTCATCACAGCCATGTCCATCCTTTTTGCAAAATCCACTACCATCTGACCTTCTGCATTCCTTTGATTAACACCATAACTACCCATCACCTCATCCCCTCTGTTCCTTTCACCAACATGCCTATTGAAATCTGTTCCAATCACTAGTCTCTCACCCTTGGGTACAGTCATCATCACTTCATCCAACTCACTCCAAAATTTTTCTTTCTCATCAGTCGCAGTATTCTTTCATATTCTTTCATGGATGTATACCCTATAGGTCTTCATAAACTGAGAGAAGCCACACCTGACCTTGGCTGTGGATTACTTTCATTGACATGGAGCAGGAGACTTTCAGAGTCAGTCAAGAGATCTGAGTAAATTATACCCTTGATAACTTGGTCAAAGACACAGCAGAAGTACAAACTTGAACCCTGTGTTTCTAGTGCCTGTGAGCTTGTGGTTGCCACAATATTTACAGTTATGTCTGCACACATAAAGGTGTGTTGAAACAGTGGATGGTGAGCTATTGGTGACTTTATATTCACCACATCATCAAAGATTTTCTGTTGGTATCAGACACTTGTCTTCATGTTCTACAGTGGAGACAAAGTCTTGCTAAACTCAGAGTAGGCCATCTCATCCTACCACAGAAACTACTTTAGGTCCTGATGGCAGGTACTTTCATTGGCGGGGGGGGGGGGGGGGACTCAAAGGGCTCACCTCAGCTCCTCCGTGGTTTTCTGGTGGTGACCCATACAGGAAATAGGGCTTCACATAAAACAGCTAAAGATTTGGGAGGTTTTTCTCACCTTAAAAGAAAAATAGATGAGACCAGAGCCCCACATTCTCTTGTTTGACAACAAGACCAGTGTGTGTTAACACAAACAGGCGGTCATATACTTCATCTCCTGTGCATACAGATAGTATAGGTCTGGCAATAGCTTATTGACTATGACATCATCGAAAATGCCATTCATATTCCAGGAGAACTGAATGTATTTATGGACATCTTCAATAACAACTTCAGCTGTCTTTTGGAGCTCAGGTATTGTGAATATTATTTCAGGGTCTTCCAGGAGTCCATCACCAGGAAATGATCAGTTGATAGTGGATGCTTTTCCTATCCCCCAACAGGATATAGCCCTTTGTCTTTCTTCCATTCTCTTTGTCTGTGTACCTAACTCAAAACTGAGAAAAGAAAGATTAAGAATTATCCAAATTGCAAAGTAGTGACAGAGATGTACTTTCAAGCTAAAATGTCATTTTCAGCATCAGAAATCCCTTGGCAGGGACAACTAGCAGCTCTATTTCAGGGCCTGAATCCTCATTTAGACCCACCACCCTCACTGCAACACTCTGGGGTAGTCTGTGGTATTAAGGGATGCCAAAAGCCTTCCTTGAATCAGACATATTCTGCTAAGTAATAGGGATTCTCCATCTTGAGAGAGGGATATTCTATACTCCCTTAACTGGTTAACTTACTAGTGATTCTGACTTATTTCAGCAATCTGTCTGCCTTGGTCCTCAGTTATTCCATGGTCAGACTACATGGCTGTGACACCTCTGCAAACCACAATCTTTTGCAGTCTATAACTGCTGCCCAGTGCTGACTGATTAAGCAATTCCTTGAAGGATTCTACATTTTCCCCATCCTTTGAGGTACAGTTATCCTCCATGGGCATGGATTTAGACTGGGGGACTTGATTGTCCTGTTTGATGCCACAATTTTGTTTTCTGAATTTTGACTCTTGGAAAATCCATTTCTAATGGCCATCATGTCATCATACATGATTCCTGATCTGCAAGTGGTAAAATATTGGAAATTTTGGTACCCGCATAAACAAGTTCCAAAATACAGAGACTGAATGGCTGAAAAAATAGACTTGTGTATATGAAAATCAAGATGAGTATTTCTTAGAATATTCCCTTATCTCAGAGGTATGGTGATCTTGGAGTTATGTCCCTGCCCAAGTAACTGACACACACACAAACACACTTTGAGATTTGGTTTATATACAAACACACAAACATTCCTGGGGAAGGCTGTCAAAGGTTCACTAGCCATGCCCCCTCCTGCCCAGACTATAAGGTAGTACCAGTTGCCACCAACCACTACTTATCAGCTAGTATAAAGCCCTTCCCAAAGGATGACCAATTTTACTGTGTAATGTTACTGTTATCCAAATGGTAAGTGTGACCAAACGTGCAAGGCTATTCAAGAGCGGCTTGTACAGTGTCCCCAAGTACATATGCAAGCACTCTCAGAGCTTAAATATTTCTAAACAAACCAGCCACAATGAAAATATTTAAATATATTTAATAATAAATAATAAAAGCACTAGACAATACTCAATAACTCAGCACAGTGACAACAGAGTTCAAAATCACAGGAAGTATTTTAAAACAACATTGCAGGACAGTCTCACATAAATACAGGAAACATCTAAACTAATCTTGCTAAATTCCTATCTATCTCTAAGAGAAATCACTGTAATCTAGCACTTATTATTAGCAAGGCAGAAGTGCTGGTGAGAGGATGTTTCTAGATCCAAGATAAGATACAAAATGCACAGACTTTCTCTCTAAGATAGTTCTTAAATTACTATCAAACATTTCTGCTGGGTTATTTCAGATTACATCATTTTTGTCACCTCTGCCTTTAGTTTCCAGGCTAACAGGAATTTAAAATATAACACCTCTGTTTTAAAAAATACTTATCTCTCTGAAGTTTTGCCTAGAACTGGAAACCATAAAACTGTTAAAACACTTTTACCTTGGAAACCTGTAATTATTTCTGTTTCCAGACAATAGAAAGAAACTCTAGCTGTGGAGATTCTGTCTTCTTGTTGAAACTGAGAGATAACACAATCATAAACAATTTCAGCATATTTTCTTGAGGTTTTGCAAGTTAACTCTGTATGTTCCAGCCTTTACCATCAAAACATAAATATGCATAGGCATATAGTTTATACACATTTCTGCTCTTTTCCAGTAGGGTGCACTGTGGTTAAATTCTTGAAGCTCAGTACATAACATACAGTTTTCTTACATTTGTAGGACAAGCATACAAATCAAATTACTATTCACAAATGACATATAATTATTTACAGAATTCTAGCTAGCTGGGCAGGCAGCCTTCACATCCTGTATTTTTGGTCTTTTTTGATGTGTTGGCATTCAGTGTTACCAGTGCCGACATTTCAATAGGGAGCCACTGCAAGTCATTATTTGTGGAGAAACTCTATAGTTGTTCATAAGGACAGGGCGCATTTTAAAAATAATCCATGGTTTCTCATAAAAGTGGTACCATATATGTCCTTCTACCAGTCCATTCATCCCATTTTCTTTGCAGAGAAAATTTCCAGGTGGGTGAGACAGCTATTTGTATTTTATATGTGATTTACTAGCATGGGTTTTATGTGAAAAAGGTACGAGTATAGTAAATGAAATAGCTGCTTACACCTTTTGTTCCAAGAAAACTGTGCTTTCAGTGACTAAGAAAACCCTTTCTAAGTGGATTGATAACTTCATTGCGTATTGCTATCAGGTGGTGAACCACTTATTTGAAAATGGTTCTGTCAAAGCTTATTGCATCTGAACTATGGCTACTTCCAGTGCTTACTTCAAAAGCTATTCCATTGCAGACATCATTGCCATGGCCACTGTGTGATTAGCTTATATCTTCTTAAATCACTGATGCTAGGACCATGATTCCATCAGTTAGGCCTCCTTTGGTATTTCTTAATCTCTAAACTCCTGGAGAGTTTAATTTCTTAGTTTAATATATTTCCCCAAAAGTTAATCCCTGCAGAAGGCTTCCAAACTCAGACATAGCAGGTACATAGTCACCATGCCAGCTGACCTGTAAGGAAGGTTTCTGCTGTGGATGCTTATTGCCTTCCTATTATGGCTTTGTTTCTGTATATCCTCTCCATCCTGTGGATGTAGAATGATTTCCATGTAAGTGAAATAACTGTATAATTTATTATATTCTCCTTTGCTGCATTTTTTGATTTTCCTGTAACTCATATAACTGTATACTTTATTATATTCTCCGTTGTTGTTTATTCTTTACTATTTTGTAGGTTGTGCATTCTAATGGAGGAGTAAGCTCTTCTACCCAATGAGGTGCTCTCCTATTCAACACATACTATTATGGCAAGTGCATCAGGAGGCACACATGCTCCTGAGTACAGGAATAAGAAACAATTCAGAAATACATTAAGCTAGGGATAGTCGACAGTGAAATCCCAGTAGTTTCCCACTGCAGTAGGCTTCCTTGCAAATTAACTATTATTATTTTATTTACTGCAGTGACTTCCCTTTAGGACTTAGGTCAAAGCAGTCTGCCATGTGGTACAGTGGTTAAATCACCTTGCTTCTAGTCTATAGGAACACAGCTTTTATTACCATCCTTTTCACAGAGGAGCAAGTATTGAGGACATAATGTGATACATATCAGTCAGCATAGTTCACCCTTGAAATTAATTGTGTGGATGTGCATTGTGGGCTTCTAAGGGGAATAAGGCTAAAGACCACTAAGGTAAATGTGCATACCTCTCAGCTTTACAGATTTTCTTAGAATGTCCAGATTTTTGCCTCATATTTATGGTCCATTTTTCATAAAATTGTGGTTTTCTGGCAAATTAATGGCAGATCATTAAAGAGTGTCGTTAGAAAATAATGACAGATATTTGAGTTTCAGACTTCATACCATTCAGGAAATCTATGCTAATGCAAAACCTGTTATTCTATCAACTTTCTAAATTTCTAAGAGCAGTATTTAAAAACTGTCCCTATTTTTGGGCCTTTGTCCCACTTTTAGTTATGGCTTTGTCAAGATTTCTTACTCTAAAAGGTTGAGAGGTATGTAAATGTGCAAGTCAACACAAAAAGAAAAGAAAACAAAAGAAAAGATCTCAAATGTACCAAAATCGAAAATGAAATAAGGTTTAAAGTAATTTTACCTTATTTAAAAATGATTTATTCTACAATAACATTTATGAACAGATGAATGCCAGCATATATCAGGTGAAATGAACTTAAGTTGTTTGAGTGATCTCTGAGTTAAAGGAAATGTTGAAAGACTTTTACCAGTTCAGAAAGTGGACAAATACCAATTTATTACTCCAGACATAAATAAGAACTGAATAATAAGAAGAAACATTTTTTAAAGTATTTGGAAGAGTTAACACTGTGTAGATCCGCAGTGGTGCAGTGGTAGCGTTGTTGCCTCACAGCAAGAGGTTCTCCCATTCGATTCTCGGCTGGAGTGTGGGGAGTGCCTTCTGTGTGGAGTCTGCATGTCCTCCCCACGGTCGAGTGGCATTCCGAAAGACATGCGTGAATGGGTGTGCCTTAGTTGAAGGTTGGGCGTCGAGCTGGCAACTCGGCACTGTAAAACTCTACTGCCAATCATTAGCGGACTGGAGTTCTACTGTGGTGACCTCTAACCGGGAAAAGTCGAAAGACAAACAACAAACATAGGCATTAAAGCAGTATGCATCAAACAGTGAAAAGCTGCTTAGAAACATTAGAGTGATTATACTGGATGAAGGTTTGACTGTGCACACTTACAGAATGCAGAAAATTATTTTTGTTGAGGGAAGGTTAATATAAATACTGCATAGTAGTAAATAATTTTAAAATTCTTACAACAAATAACATTTTAATTAAAGATGTGATGCTGTGCTATATTAGAATATTGTTTAAGTGACTGAGTATTTTGGTTTATTTAGATGGTGGGTAGCATTTCAGAGGTACACGGGATGAAACAGTAGGAAATGCTTAGCCATGATATACCACAAAGAAAGGAAGGAGTGATGCTTTTAATTTCAATGGAATTGAGCAGGTTAAAACATGCTTAACAAGGAAAATAAGTTGTTGAAATGGAAAACATTTTAGCAGCGGGAGACAGGCTTCTTAAATATAATGAGGATGCATTAAATTATATGTTTCACTTGTCTCCATTTTAAAGTGATTAATTGAAGTGAAGAAAAATGTTGGAATGTCTTTAAAGCATTAATTAAAATGAATGAAATGTAGGAATTCTTTTAAAACAATTAATTGGTTTGTTGAATGTTGAATCAGGAGAGAAAGCTGATTGTGTCTAGATTAATTATGTAGGCTCCGAAGGACCATCAAAAAGCTCCAAAGTACTTGCTTGTGTATTTTTATTCTCCTGAATTATTAAAGCCTGAAGCCAAGATTGAAGGTGATTTATGCATTGCTAGCAGAATTATGCAAGCTGTTTGACATAAATATTTGATACAAATGATCTGGATGACACCTAAGCCCCTGACTTTATTTGAGCACTACAAGAACATTCCAGAATACGTGGATGCAAGCTAGCACAACAACATAGCTATATTTCACAGTGACAAATAGATAGGAAAGAAGATGTCAGATAGAGTAAGGGGGTTCACTTTCCATTAGCCTTCATAGGTTGAGGAAAGTAACTGAAGTAAAAGCTAAAAGATTAAAACATCTTTCTAAAACATTGTTTCACTGCAGAGTATTGCTATGAACCACCTCCTCCTGTCTCAGCTACTCATGTGTCTCTACATGCATTATTTTAGTGACCCCCTTGTCTTTGTTTAAGTTGGGCATCCAAAGCTGGCTGCAACACTCTAGGTACATACTAACAATGGGCTTTTAAAGTAACACAATCAACTTTATACTTCTCATAGACATTCATTCTTGCAGATGTGTCTGCTGCAGGGCACTGAGTAAAGTAATATGCCAATATACTCAAGTCCCAGTTTCCTTTAATGCTAAGGAGGCAGGCATTTGTTTATGGTATAAATCTGTTTTTATTCTTATGACCTACATGAAGGCAGTTCCTTTGGGATAGTCAGGGGGTCAGCTCTTGCATAGCTATCCAGATATAAACAATAGCCAAATGCTTCTGCAGATTTCCTCTCACACCTTTTCTTCTGAACCTCAGAATATGAAAGAAAAACATTTGCTCTTGTCTGGGATTTGAACCCAGCACCTCTTGCATATCGTCTATTTGTCATTATCTATTACTTTTGGCCAGTTAGGTACTAAATTTCTCTTAATACCCCTTTTCCTTTTGGATAAGAAACCTCTAGCATGGTGATTTTAAGATTAAAACTTAATATACAGACACAGGTGCGCGCGCACACACACACACACACACACACACACACACACACACACACACACACACACACACACACACACACACACACACACACACAAAACTTTCTGTGTATTACTGTCTTTTTTTTTTTTGAGTCCTGGAATAGGAAATGAAAACACTATCTCTTGCCTGGCACTTTAACATCCCTGGGTAAATCTCCTAGTTTAAAATGATCAGCTAATGGGTTCAGTTTTCTGGTAATACCGAATGTGGTGCTATAGCTGAATTTGTTGGAACAGAAATTGGCTCAGAAAAGAGCCTTGTACCTCTCTTCAGATCATAGTTACCTTAGACAAGATGCCCCTTTATTTAAAATTTACTTTAACCACTGGCTTTGCACCCAGACAAGGTGAAAGGGTACAGTACTAGTAGAGATTAAAATGTGAAGTAGGCCATCAAATGCAATCATTCAAGAACCATCTGGATAGAGTACTGTTTGAGGAGCAATAGCTGTGGCTGGATTAGGATCCGTCTTTCCAAAGAGGTCCTGTGCCTTAGAAATTTCCTTTCAAGAAATTGAATGATCCAGACATACCTCAAATGTAGTCATTGTTAAAAAAAATCTCTTATCCTTTTGAAGATGGTCCATCAATCTGTGCACAACAAAACTGCAACTCCAGTTTTATGTGCACCCACTGTAGTCTATAAAAATAAGATGCAGTAGAGTTGTCGCCTCACAATAAGACACTGTCCGGTTTGACTCTCAGCTAGAGTGTCTTCTGCGTGGAGACATGCGTGAATGGGCGCTCCTTCGTTGAAGGTTGTGCATCAGGGCTGGCAACTCGGTACGTAAAAATCAACTGCCAATCATTAGCGGACCAGAGTTCCGCTGTGGCGACCCTAACTGGGAAAAGCCGAAAGACACAACAACAATAGGACACATAGTCTGGATGCAAACACTTGGTGCTAAAGAGCCACATGATCACTTCCTAGATTACAGTACAGATAAAGGAATGTCACAACACAAATAAAATATTTAAAATGAGTGATGTGAAGCAAAGTAAGCTACAGTGGTGTTTTCTGATTTACAGTTAGACAGTGTATGAAGAGCTGTATGAAGTGTAGGTTGGGTGGGGGCTGCTACCCCTGGTGTCAGGGTGAAGGGGCACCAACAGCAGAGACATCTATGTTTTTTAAAATCAGTTCAGATTTTTTTTATCTTCGCATCCCTCTCCGAGTGACCAAGAGGACAGAGACCTCTGTCCTTATGTCATCCTACCTACTAACTTTGCAACTTTTTCAGTCTGCCTTCCATTCAAATACAGAGCAAGAGAGAGAGAGACAGAGACAGAGAAACAGAGCTAGACACTTAAAAGAGAGAGAGAGAAAGAGAAAGAGAGAGCAAGACAGAGACAGAGATAGAGAGAGAGAGAGAGAGAGACAGAAAGAGAGAGAGAGATAGACAGAAACAGAGAAACAGAGATAGACACTTAAAAGAGAGAGAGAGAGAGAGAGAGAGAGAGAAGACAGAGACAGAGATAGAGAGAGAGAGACAGAAAGAGAGAGAGAGATAGACAGAAACAGAGATAGACACTTAAAAGAGATAGATAGAGAGAGAGAGAGAGAGAGAGAGAGAGAGAGACAGCTGCTTGGTTATGATGCAAGGGTGGGGAGCTCCATTTTATATTGCATCTCAGTTTCTAGTTGTTATGAAATACAATGCAAAATATAAGAGCAGGTGAGACCCAGGTGAGACCCCAACTCCTCCCACCCCACCCATCTCATTAGACATGTCATTAGACATATCATTAGACATCACAGAATATGGAGTTGGGACCACATAATGACACACTGCTAACAGTAATTATTCAGTTTATTCAGTAGTACAGTTTTCAGTGCTGGTCTCCACAGGCAGTCTTATTTTGTGTGGTAGCTACACTTTAATAGCACTGTTACTAACAAGGTGTGTTGTAATTTTTTTTTATATGTTTGACATCTCCATAGCTATAAAGTGCAATGCATTTCAGTGGAATTATTTCTTTTAATCACATTTCTTTTAATCACATCAGTTGTATGATGTGATATCTGGTGAAACACAGGTCACAGTCATATAAATAGTCTGCTATGATTCAATGACATCACTTAAGTTAGGGAGCAATTTAGCAACAGTTAAGATTATGCAAACTCCAGTAACCAGAGTCTGTGGTATGTGGCCTTCAGTCAGATAGCTTTATGTCACGCCATACTTCTGGCCTTGTAAGACTGATATTCCTCTCTGAAGGTTCTCTGCAAGTCTCTGACACATCCAAAAAAGCCATCTTTCTCTCTCTATGGAAATATGTAAAAACCTGAGGTTTGGTTTCAAAGAAGTACCTTCCCAACTTTCCTTCTATTGGCAGAGAGTTACCATTCATTTCTGATACCAGTGATGCAGGCCTGACTATTAACTCATAATATAATGTCGGTCCATCGAGGAAGGGGGACATATGTGAGTATGACATGGAGTTACACTTTGAATAATCTGTGATGGCCAAGTAAAGCGATCTCAAATGTGAATTAAAGAATTTGTTAAAGATTGTACCACCTTGATACAAAGAATCCAAGTGTAAGAGAAGGGAAATGCCATTAATGCTTAACCAGTAATGCAATTAATTACTTTGTGATTTTCATATTTGGAAGCTGTTGTCCTTATTTACTTCATACATCTGTACCCATGGCCTGAAACCGTTGGCTTAAAATAAATCTATGTCAAACACTTGCTCCTTAAAAAAACAGTAGCTTATGTACTCATGTATTTTAATGGATGTGGTTCATAAGCTCAATATACTTTCAGCAAAATCTGAACTGTCAATCCCATTTTATCAAATAGGGATTTGACAAAATTTCTTACTTGGGGGGCAAGCCTACCACATATCCAGACTGGTGACTTAACCCCCTGTACTCCTTAAATTGACTTCAACATCACAAAACTTAAGGACATACCTCTCAACCTCTTAGAGCAATAAATCTGGACAAAGCCACAAATAATGGGGGGTCAAAGGCCCAAAAATAAGGACACTTTTAAAATATTGCCCTTACAAACTTAGAAAAATTGATAAAATAACAAGTTTAACATTAGCATGAATTTTCTGAAGGGTATGACATCTGAAATTATTTTGAATGGCGCAGTGGTGCAGTGGTGGCATTGTCACCTCACTGCAAGAGGTTCCCCGGTTCAATTCTCAGGTGGGTTGCCTCTGTGTGGAGTCTGCATGTCCTCCCTGTGTTTAGTGGGTTTCCTCCGGTGCTCCAGTTTCCTCCCACCTTTCAAAGACATGTGTCTGGAGAGTTTCTTCCCGGGCCTCTGCTAAAAATTGGCTTTGTTCCAAGTCGAACTTTCCCAGTAAACAAATGTTCAATAAATAAATATTTTCTGACTTTTGTCCTCAGTGATTTGCTGGTGATTTGCCAGAAAAATAAAATTTTATGAGAAGCAGACCATAAATATGAGGCAAGAATCTGGACATTCTGCGAAAATCTGGACAGTTGAGAAGTATGATGGAGGTTTGAAAAAAAAATGAATTCTTGTTTGATTAAATGATCTCAACTGCATTTAATTACATATTTATTTTTTTTATTTTCCATGAGAGTTCCATTAGGCTGTGCTTATTTTTAGCGGAGAACTGAGGTGCTGTTCTCACTATTTAGGGATAATTTGTTCAGGAAACTGTGGAAATTTTCCCTACTCATTTTGAAAGGTGCCCTGGGATCTTCTATCTACCTGAGCTATCACCATCTCAGGCAGATAATTCATCCAATGGACAACACTCCATGTGTAGCATCCCTTGCCTACCAATGGTATGCTACAGTACTGGAACACGAATCCAAGCAGCTGGTGTGGAGATGGAAAACACAGATTTTTTCATCTTTCTGAAAAGAGGTAAGTCTGCTATCTATTGAACATAGCTGATTCAATGTTCATTGAAAAGTGAGTTAAACATATAAATGGATACTTATTTCATAGCAATGACCACCAGCTTAGCATAGCATTCTTTGTTTTTGAAACATATAAAGGCTGAAAGGGAATTGTGCAGTTTTTTGACGCTGTAGTTTGGAGTCTTATTGGACTATAGCATTGTACTCATGATTTTCCCCACTAGCAGTTGAACTCAGAACACACCTTTTAACTGTAACGGTTTTGGTGGTACGTAACAATTTTCATCCTTGCCAGTCACCCTCATTATATGTGATTCCTGTGGTAAGTTTCTTTTTTTGGTGTGCAATATAAAAAAAAACGTGCAGGCAGTCAGCAACTGTGTATGAGCATAAGAGCAGCAGCATTGTGCATTAGCGTGAGAATATTCTATTTTTTGCAAGGAACAAATAGTTGTAGGCCATCATGGAGAGAAAGTGAATTGTTCTAGAATCTGTTTATGGTCAGGCAGGTCTGTCACACTGAACTAAGCAAGACAAGCTAACAGAGAATGCGTGAGAGAGAGAGAGAGAGAGAGAGATTGAGACTGTGTTATTTGAAATTGATTCACAGTCACATACCTTCTCAGTAGTTCATTTGTTGGCATTCTCAGATTTGTTCTTTTGTTTATATGTATAGAGCCTGCTAATATAAAAAAAGAAAAATTAAAAATGACTACAGTGGACTGTCATTGTGGCAAAATGGCATTCCCATATAGACCACTCATGGTCACATCATCTACCACTGTTACTATCTCATGTAGGTTGCCTATTTTCTACAGCTATGTTTTTAAGTTTGAAGCTGATGGAGATTTACCTGTGCATCAGTGCATGTGAGAATGTGTAGTCTCCTAAAAGAATTTTTTTTACCTTTTGAGGAAAAAATATATCAGCAGGTAACAAAATGACCATGTGTGTCAGTAAGTTAGTTACTGACAAAAACAAATATAGCATGTTTTTATTACAGAACAGCATGTTTATTTAAGATTTCTGGGTTAGTTTATGGGTTGAGAATCTAAAACTTAAAGGGACTCTGGAATTTCCTGTCTAGGACCAACATTTTTTAACATCTTAAAATGTGAGTGCAAAATACCACTATGGACTGTCTATACGAATGCATACTACAATTTGCAAAGGTACTCAGACCTGGTCTAGTTTTTATTGTTTTGTATTTTTTTTAGGCTGCCGCACCATGTATTTTCCCCAAAGAAAGCTTAAAAAAATATGTATGTATATCATACATTCTACATGACAAAAATCACTCAAATCATGAACCATTCCTACATAGCGCTACTAGGACGTGTACATGTGGTTCCCAATAAGCAAGCAGAATTTTGCTATCTGAATGAGAAATGTTAATTCTACTCTTTTTAACATGACTGTTGGTTAACTAAAAGCTAGTCAGGCATTCATGGTGAGATGGTTGATTGATTCCAACATGTTACTACAAAACACAGTTTACGGAAATAAAGTCAAAAGCCAAAGTAAACTTTACTGTTGATCAGATGTATCTGGCAGTGCCAGCTGAATCAAATTCTGTTGCTTGGTCCCAGTGCAAGACATAACATATGATTAGAGGGACAGTAGGAGAGATTCACATACAGTAATAATTATGATATGTGACAACATATACATTTACCACATACTGGACAATAAGACATTTGACAATATTATACTAGTAGGTATTGCACAGACTAAGAATTCCCATTGTGATTTGCTTAGAATATTGCACATCCACATTAGTAGTGTGATAAACTCTGTTCATATTGCACATATATGGAGTGATGACTCACTCTGGCTATTGCACTAATAGTAATAGAAGAAATCTAACTGTTCCAGTTATTAAGCAATTGTCAAATAGCTACTATAGACAGTATACCACAGATTGTGGCATATTGATCCTGTTATGTACTGTCATGTTTGACATTTGAGTTCAGCAGCCTTATGGATAGAGGGAAGAAGCCCCTGTTCAGTCTGTATCCCATGTTCTTATCCTGTTAGAGGGGCATTTGGCCCAGGATCTGCCACTATATTGTCAGAACAGCCCTTGCAGCAGTTGAACTTACAGTTGGGTGATGTGATTGTCATGTAGGAACTTCACTACACCTTACTATTGATGTTTTTATCAACTCTTGTAAGGCTGCAACAAAGCGATGACAATTTATAGAGGCTGTTTTCTGATGGACATGGTGTGCACTGTAGCTTCCTTCCTAGTCATCATGTCCTGATTACCTGCCATGTGTTGATGGTTTTTTAGGTAGATAAGTGCAATATGTCATGTTGTCCATTCCACTTCCAGTCTAGTCTCCAAGAATAAATAGTTTTGCTTTGTGAAAGTTTATGCATTTTGGTTACTGTTTGGTCTGTTACTTGAAATGCAGAAGGGGGAGGAGTGGAGGTGTGTAAAGCACTGAGAAAAAGCTGTTACTTCTTAACAGTAGCAGGACAAATAGCTTGGTTCCTTTTCAGTGAGATGGTTTGATTTAGGTTCTGCTAGGTTTAAATGTAGCTACTTTTTAGGAGTAGTTACTAGTCATAGCACCTTGTGTACTACTATGACTAGTGGTTAATTGTCATAGCACCTTGTGTACCACCACAACTAGTGGTTTGGTTATTAGTCATGGCACTTTGTGTACTACTATGACTAGTAGTTACTAGTCATAGCACTTTGTGTACTACTACAACTAGTGGTTTGGTTGCTAGTCATAGCACATTGTGTACTACTACAACTTGTAGTTACTAGTCATAGCACCTTTGTGTACTACTATGACTAGTAGTTACTAATCGTAGCACCTTGTATACTACTACTAGTAGTTACTAGTCATAGCACCTTGTGTACTACTATGACTAGTTCATAGGTTCATAGGTTTATAGGTGTGTACTAGGCTAATGGCCCTGGAGCCTTTACAAGCATAGACCATAGGATTACCCTGGCATCATGCCACCCGACCTTAGTTCTCAGTGCCTCTATTGAGTAGAGCCACTGGAGTGATCCCCGGGGGTTTCTATTTCCATCCACTCATCAAGATTTCTCTTGAAGAGGGCCAGTGAAGTGCTCTGTTTGACATGTAAGGGAAATCTCTTCCATAGCATGGGCAATCTCTGGGTTATGAACCTATCCCTCCAGCTTGTTCTGTTGATTGTGGTATTGAGGTTGAGGTCTCTGGAGCGTGTGGTGCAGAGGGATTGGGATTTCTTTAGATGTAGCATTTCTAACAGAGCTGGATCAGACACGGATTTGTAAGTCAAGCAGAGATCTCCTCTACATAGGTGATATGAGACAGAGAATAGTTGGAGTTTTTTTAGTCTGTCCATATAGGACAAGTGTTTAAGGTCTAGGATCCTCTTTGTGAGGTACTTTTGCGGCCTCTCCAGTTGTTGCAGGTGTCTAGTGAGGTACATACCAAATGGAGCATTGTCCTCGATGACTGGCCTAATGAGGGAAGAGTAGAGGGAGACAATGACCTCGTTCTTCCTGGATGCAAAACCCTTAGTAATGAGATGTGCCACATAGGACTTTCTGACCATAGTGGCAATGTGGTGGTCAAAAGAGAGGTTGCTGTCAACCTGTGTTCCCTTCAGTGGACTATCATCAATGTGGTAATTCATGGGAACCAGGTTTTTCCAAAAGGGGATGACAACACATTTTTTTGGCATTGAGCTTAATGCCATGGTTCTGACACCAGTCATTGGTCTCAGTGAGGCCTTTCTGTAGGATGTCAGCATCACTTGGGGAATTAATAATAGCTCCCAACTTGCAATCATCTGCAAACTTTGTCAGCCAGAGTCACTTCATGTTGGCCTGGAGTTCACAGAAGTAGATACCAAACAGGAGAAGACCCAAGACCGAACCCTATGGACTCCACTGGTGACAGGTCAGCAGTCTGACTTGGAATCAGTTACTTTCACACTGTGGGTTCTATCTGTGAACCAGTTTTCAACCCACCTAGTGATATAGGGGTTGATGCCTAGCTTAGTGAGGTTTTCTATGATTTTTGAGTGGGGAATGGTATCAAAGGCCTTTGCCAGATCAAGGTAGGTTGTATGAACCACCTTGCCTTCATCCACAGCTCTGGTGACTGATTCAAAGAAGTTGACCAGGTTGAGCATGCATGATATACTCTTCACAAAATGAAACTGTGTGGGGTCCAGAGTTTGGAGATTCCCTATATCCTTGTTTATTTGGTCCATGATGATGCGTTCCATAGCTTTGCATATCAGACTCGTCAGGCTAATGGGGCAATAGTAACCAGAGTCTGTAGTCGCTCCTCTTTTGTGGAGAGGGATGACTGTAGCAGTGCACCATTCGGTAAGGACAAAGCCTGAGGTGAAGCTGTGATTGAACAGGGCACACAGGTGAGGTGCCAGTTCACTCTGTAGTTCATGTAGAACCCAGCCAGGGATATTGTCATGTCCCATAGAAGCTGTATTCTTGGCCTTGGACAGTGCTGTTTTAACCTGTGCAGCAGTAATACTGGGTGCCTTGCAATCTACTGGTATTGTGATTGGTCCTTTGGTGGGGGAGAGAGGGGTAAAGCTGGTACTGAATCTGTCGGCCAGTATATTGGCAATATCTGTTGGCTCAGTATAGGTGGTACCATTGTGCAGTAGCTGTGGTTACTAGTGGTTACTAGTCATAGCACCTTGTTTGCTACTATGACTAGTGGTACTTTTCATAGCACCTTGTGTACTACTACTAGTGGTTAGTAATTGTAGCACCATGTGTATTACTATGACTAGTGGTTATTAGTCATAGCGTCTTGTGTACTACTTGACTATTGGTTACTAGTCATAGTACCTTGTGTACTACTATGACTAGTGGTTACTAATCATAGCACCTTGTGTACTACTATGACTATTGGTTACTAGTCATAGCACCTTGTGTACTACTACGATTAGTGGTTACTAGTCATAGCACCTTGTATACTACTATCACCTTGTGTACTACTATGACTAGAGGTTATTAGTCATAGCACCTTGTGTACTACTATGACTATTGGTTACTAGTCATAGTACCCTGTGTACTACTATGACTAGTGGTTACTAGTCATAGCACCTTGTGTACTACTACGATTAGTGGTTACTAGTCATAGCACCTTGTGTACTACTACGATTAGTGATTACTAGTCATAGCACCATGTGTACTACTACTTCTACTACTACAACTTCTAATAGAATGTATGTTCATTTACTGTACCTAGTTGTGAAATGTCTGAATAAAAATACTAAGAGAAGGAAGATTTTTCTACAGTGTTGTCATCTACCAATAAGGACATAATAATATGCTTGCATTTTTGCATTACCTTTTTCTCTCAGATTTTTAAACTTGTGTTTTGGGGTAGTATCCCACAATCTAACTGGAAGTGGGAGGAGTTATATGCTATTCAGTATACAAACTGTATGCTAAGTAGGTGTCCAGATTTTTAGCCAGATGCACTTACCTATTTTCGATGTCTGCAGATTGAGAGCTATGCATCAGAAAACTACGAAGTCTCATTTCATCAACTAACATTGCTGTTTTACTCTTTTAACATTTCTGTTTTACTCTTTCTTTTTACTGCAGTTTAAGTTGGTTCCTGGTTTAGGAATTTTGTTTTAATAATTATCCATGCTGAGTCCTGAGCCTAAAGGAATACACCATGCAAAGTACAGAATGCTGTTATGACTGAATTCTATAAGTTATCTTTGCATTTGTTTTCATTCTATATTACAAGGTTTGAAACCTTAATTTTTCCTCTTGCTCCTGCTCTCACCCCTCCTAACCTCCATTAACTACTCCATCTTCCTTCAACCTTTCTCTGTCGAAATTCTACCTAACACTAGCCGTGCTCTTTTTCCTCTTTCATCTTTCTCTTACAATTACTTACTCATGTATACACCTTAGATGGTGTAATCACTTGCATTCTACATAAAATCAAATGCTTATCATCTCATGTTGGTTCAGAATTTATAATTATGGTATACTACACAAACCCTTTGCTACTACTATCACTACATCAATATGTTTTTATCAATTTTTAAGTTGTGTAATATTTTTTATTAACTTCTGTTGATTTTTTGCTTTTGTAAATAGTTTTGTGTTAATTCTGTATTAATTCCTGTTGATTTTGTTTTGTATGTATGTACATGGAGCTTTTCTCCCTGGGGCCTCCATTGAAAAAGGGCTCATCTCGGCCTAATGACTTTTCTGATTAACAAACTGTAAATAAATAAAAATAAATATTTCTTTTAATCTAAGAAAGGTAGACTAGTGAATATGATTTTTTAGAAGCTACATTTGCTTGTGCAAATATGACCTACTTAATGAGAAAATAGGAAGTGTGAATTAACTGCTACTGTTCTTATACAGCCATACTCATCCATTTGAGTATGGTCTGAGAACATGATCATCATTCAGAAAGCCAAGAGAGGGGTTTTCTGCCTTAAGATGTATCCATCCTGTGCACATGCCCACAAGATCCAAAGGTTGGGGCATGCAGAGTGGTTGGAAGGCTCTGTTACCGCTGTGAGTGATGCTAGCCTCAGAGCCCCACCTCCTTTGAAGGCAGTTGCCTTAATTTATCACTGGTTTATATCAAGGATGGTAGGTTAAGTAGCCCTAACCCTGTACTCTGGGAGGAGTTAGCAGGTCTTGCTCTGTCATTGATCTCCCTCCCCATCTGTCCCCTCATGTACCCAGGTAATAGTGTCATTCCTCTATGCTGGAAAGCCCGTACTTTTTACATTGTTGTTACAGTTATAAAGAACAGATAGTGCTTGTTTCAAACTTTGATTGATTTTGTATGCTGAAATCCACTGGCATGAACTGGCATTTGATCACAGAAACTTTACTTAACCAATGTGTCATGTTTAGGGTTAAAAAAAAACAGCAATCAGGACAGTGAGGTGATCTGCTGCCTCCTGATGTGCCTAATACTAGTCTATAAATACCTACAACTAGACTAGTCAGTTGGTTTGATATACAGACTGGATGGCCTGAGTTTGAAATTGGGGTAACAGATTTCTGGTTGGAATTTAGGAGGTGAACAGGGCTGACAGGACTGGCTGGAATTTAGGAGGTGAAAAGGGCTGACAGGATAAAATTAGAATGTTTTTTCCTGACTGTATTCCAAGCACTCACTGAAGATTTAAAAAAAAAATGGGGTCACCGGTCCACAGATTGATTGGCAGTGGAATTTTTATGGTGTCGAGTTGCCAGCCCAGTGTCCAACCTTCACAAAAGGTATACACACACACACCCACCAGAAGGCACTCCAGCCGAGAATTGAACCAGAGAACCTCTTGCTGTGAGGTAACAACACTAACCGCAGCACCACCATGGCCACTCATTAAAGGTATAAAAACCACCAGAGAAAGAAAATGTGTTGAAAGAAACCCAAATAGTGTCCAGAGATGTGATAACATACACTGTGACATGGACTGAGGAGTGACAGAATAAGGGTATTTGGAGTGGGTTATAAGAATTGTGACTGTTAGGAGAAAATAAGAAATTTCAACTGGGTAAAAGATTGTATCAGCTTCATAAATTGTGGAAGACGTCTGTGAAGAAGACTGGAATCTAGGCAAAAAATACCTCAGGTACTGAGACAGATAAATGTCACAAAGATTATATAAAAGAAAATTAAAAACAATGACAAAATTGAAATTGCACATTTGTTTTGGAGCTTAATCTTTCAAAAAATACAGATGTTTTACAGAAAATAATAATTGGTCTTTCTTTTTTTAAGAGAAAATGAAATGCTTTGGCACTAGGCCTTTGACAGGAAATAGCAGCTGGAGTTGTTCAGCTAGCCTAAGCTGACTAGTTTTGTTTGACAAGAGAAAAAAAAAACAGCTGTGCAAGCTAGGTAAGACCTGACAATATGCTCTAAATTGGTGTAGTAAAAAAGATCTATAGATGGTATATCATAAAGGAATAGGAGGTGTCTTAAAGATATGGCTGCACCAAAACTGGTGGAAACTGACACCTGCGTGTCTCATCCCCACACACACACTGTAGAAGTTATAGAAAATCCATTAATACTAGTTACATTAAATAGCACTTGGCAAAAGTGGAATTTGTATAGCTTTACACACATTTTTGTTTTGCCCCTTTGGCATACTAGTAGATGCAGTAGATCACAAACCCTTGCGAAAGCAGGAGTCTAGAAACAGCTTTGGACATGTCCCAGCTTTTGCAGTTACAGTTTTCATTGCAGATACTACATCTACCTGTATGTTTTTAAAACACATTTGACTGCAGACGCCAGACAGAAGGCACTCCAGCCGAAAATCAAACCAGAAAACCTCTTGCTGAAAGGTAACAACATTAACCGCTGCACCACCATGGCCACTTAATGTTTATGTAAATTTATTAATGTTGTCTTAGGGTACAAATGTGGAAACAAACTGTGGTGCACACACACACACACACACACACACACACACACACACACACACACACACACACACACACACACACACACACACTCACACAGGCAGTCATTAAAAACTACATCCCAAACAGGATAGTAAGGTTTAGGTATTATCTATAACTATGCACAGACAACACAGAAAGAGCTAAATTAATCCATAAGATTATACACTTACTTTGAGAATGGCTATAGTAGCAATTGCTGAACTGGTGGTGGTGGGGTGGTATGCAAAAAAGGCACCATTAGAAATGTCACCAAGCGATGGGAGTATTTCTGTTAAAGGGATAAATTGCATAAAGAATGTAAAAGAAATTGATGGGATTGTTGAAGAGCTTATGTAGCTGCAAGCTATGAAACCTGCACTCATCCCATTCAGTGCTTTGCTGTGGTCTATACTCAGACATGACCGCACACTACTGATTTAAAATGAGTGGGTACAAAATGGAGACACTGTTGTGTCTAGCATTGTAACATTTGTTGAATAAACCATGCAGGAAAAAGGAAGATGGCAAGCAGTAAGTGATATCCTATTGGTATCCATTTGTTTAGACATCTCAAGAGGAATGTACCTTTAATATGGAATGGCAAAACATACATTTAAAGGTTTTTTTTCATGAACTAGTAATTGGATGTGGCTAAATTCCTTCCTGTGGAAGGCTAGACAAGTGATCCGGAAGGTATCAGGGCGTGCCAAAGAGATGAAGTGCTTGGAAATAACGTGGGTATGTCCTGAGGAAGTAGTACCACAGAAAGCACTAAAATCTGTGATGAGATTAAAGAACTTCAGACCAAGAAGGCTCATTCTGACATAAACTGCAAAATGCCACTGTATTCTTAGTGAAATGTGCAATAAAAGTGGATACCAACTAATAGGATATTCCCTTTCTCTGTGGTGCTGCAACCTCACAGCTTGTATATACAAGCAGGAGAGTGGGAGACACAACTCCTCATAATGTGGTACAGAAGACTGACTTCACAAAAACATTTGTTTTACTTTTTGTCTTGTCAGGTGAAATATGTGTTTGCAATTCTGTTTTATGTTATGAACATAATGATGGCTTCTCTCTGTAATCTCTATAAAACAAACCAAGAAAGGATATCAGCTATTCACTGGAGTGGTGGGCTTCTAGATGTTGTTCATGCCTATCAGTTTTACTCTGTACTGCGACCTACCAGTGATAAGAAGAAGCAAAAGTAATATTTATGTGGGCTGCAAAAAACTAGTTGACTTTAAGAATGTGAAAGAAGCATTTCTCTAGCATCAAGTCAGAGTGGACACCACAGTGAAACAGTGTCTTCTAGTCAGTGTCAGAAGAAAATAGGAAGAAGAAACCTTTATTAACTGTTTGGACCGGATGCCTGACAAGAGTGATACTCAGGTGCAGTTGCTCCGGCTACATATTATACTTTGTTGGAAACCATACCTCTCAACCTCTTAGAGTAAGAAATCTGGACAAAGACACAAATAATGGGGGAGACAAAGGCCCTAAAATAGGGATACATTTTAAATATTGCTCTTACCAACTTAGAAAGTTGATAGAATAACAGGTTTTGCATTACCATGACTTTTCTGAAGGATATGAAGTCTGAAACTCAAATGTGTGACATTATTGTCTGACTTCAGTCTTGAACGTTTTGCCTGTGATTTGCCAGAAAACCACAATTTTATGAGGCACAGACCAAAAATATGATGCAAAAATCTGGACATTCTGTGAGAATCTGGACAGTTGAGATATATGTTGGAAACTCTGAAGCAAAAAGGTGAAACAAAATACATGTGTGTGCACTCAGTTGCCTGTTATCAGTGGCTTGCGAAGTTGAGCTGAAGTGGGCCAAAATCAAACTGTTGAAATGAAAGAGATACCTGTAAGTGAGATGCAACCTTCATACTGAATTGTAAGGCAGTCTGGCAGGAATGGTGATTTTTCAGAAATCCTCTGGAAGAATATATGCTTCTGCCAATTGAAGAATCTCCTTACAAGTTAACAGAAAATCTGAACTCTTTGAATGGCTGGACAAAAAAAATATTATTGTGAACAGTCTTTCTTCTTATAACAGACCCCCAGTAAGACCATGCCTTTTGTCTGGCGTATACTTTAACTCCATAGCCCTCATAAGAAAAAAGAGGTTAAACATAACCATGCTCCTTGGCTATCTAAATCAACCGAACAACTACTGATTAATAGAGACCAAGCATGGCACAAATAGAGAAAAGATAAGACCCCACCCAACAAAACTGCCTTCAAAATACTTAGAAACAAAGCAAAACAGGCCATTAATCAGGACAAAAAGACTTACTTCTCCCAACAAATAAACACCCACAGTAATAATCCCAGACTTTTCTGGAAATCTGTCAACTCATTACTAAATCCTGGCAGCACCCAAAACCCATCTCCATTTCCAGACAAAAGCCCAGTTGAAATCAGTGAAATGTTTAATAAAAACTTTATTGATATTATCCTTACATTAGTAAATGCAGGCAATACCCCAACCCCCATAACCCATCCATCATACCTCAAAGCAATATCAGCTCCATACCATCTTTTAACTTCCAACCTGCAGCAACCTTTCAAATACAAACATTACTGTGGTGGTGGTGCTGCGGTAGCATTGTCGCCTCACATCAAACTTATCCAGCAACTCCACTCACTAGGATGCTCTGATGTCACCCTAACCTGGTTCACTAGTTACTTGGAAAACTGACAGCAATCCGTAAAATGGCTGAATAACCTCCATAGCTTTCTCCCAAATAACATAGGAGTGCCCCAGGAGTCAGTCTTGGGACCCGTACTATTCAATATTTTTATAAATGACCTAAATAACGTTCCCACTAACTGTACTACCATACAATATGCAGACTATTCAACCATAATCTCTACCCCTAATAACGTCTCTGACCTCCAAAGGTTAACGTAAAAGGCCTTTACATCCATAGAACTCTGGCTAAACCAATCACAGTTATTACTTAACCCTAATAAATCTAAACTACTCATCTTTGCATCTAAACCAGCTCCCACAGACTTTAATATATGCGCCATGAACAAAACCCCAAAAGAGTTAGTAAATCAGGCCAAACTGCTAGAAATTACTATTGATAGCAAACTTAGCTTTGACTTGCATATTAATAATGCAATAAAAAAGATTCACTTCAAATTAGGAAAACTTTACAGAAACAAATAATACTTAGACAAATCCACCTGAATAAAACTTTCAAAATGTCTTCTCCTTCCAACCTTACTCTATGGGTCTCCTATCTTCATCAATCTCTACAACTCTTTGCAACACAAACTACAGTCCTGTTATTATAAGATTGCAGAATTCGCATCAGCCAAACAAAATCGCACCCACCATTGCCAGGCCATTAAAGAACTAAACTGGCTAGAATTTGGACATTACCTACATTATACACGACTTACCTTTGCCCATAAACTCATTTATAAACCCGAGTGTTGCCCTTCCCTGAAAAATATCATTGAACCTTACATCCCATCCAAAAATCTATGCTCTAACAACAAACACCTACTTAAGTATCAAAACCTAGTAAAAGAGCAGGTAGTTGCCTCTATTCCCATTCAATAACTAAGCTGTGGAACACCCTCCCATCATCAGTTACAGAATTAGACAACATAATCTCCTGTAAAAGAAAACTAAAACAACATCTCACTGATAACCCCAGCTGCACATGCAACACATATCCACAGCCTCTTAATCTAGCAAAACTGTTTCACGTAGCAAATGTACTTATGTATATGTTATACTGTTACACTATACGAGTTATCCCTAATCTTTAGTATCATAGTCCACACATCAATACAGCCATCTTAACACAGTTTCTCTTCTCTGTCACTTTCTACTTTTAATACTTCAATTAAATTTCCCCAATGTTGTGCACCCTGGAGTTGATATATATAGTTGCGATCAAATGAAAATAAAAGGTAGACCCAATTAAATATATGCCACCTATAATCTACATATTCCCACTACCTAGCTATAAGATTCTAACTATATCTGTCTTACCTTTAAGTTTAACTCTCTAATTCTATCTTTCCCTTTTCCTACCCCCCCCAAAAAAATTGAGCTGTATTGTTAAATATTTCTAACTGTATAATTTTCCTACATGCTAATGTTCCATTGTTACTGTATTGTGCCTTTTTACAACATATTTGCTATTTAGATAGTTTTCTGTATCATTTCACTTGTTTTATAATTATAATTTTGTTTCCTTACAAATTCATGTAATGATTGTCATGTGACTTGGAGCTTTTCTCCCTGTGCCTCCACTGAAAATGGGTCTCAAGCCCAGTGGACTTTCCCGATCAACAAATGTCAATAAATAAATAAATAAATAAATACAGGCTGTGTCTCTCAAAATCTGATATAAAAATCCTATGAGCAGTTATCTCACCAAAGGGCTGGAAAAGGAAATTAAATTACTGAATACCCATTAGTCAGGGGATAACACATTTTAGCCTCTCGTTCTACTTGAACACAGACAGACAGGGATACACACATGCGAACGCGCATGCATGCACACACACACACACACACACACACACACACACACACACACACACACACACACACACACACACACACACACACACACACACACACACACACACATCTATAAATGTTCAAGCACTAGAAACTACATCACAAATGAGATACAAAAGTTTGGGTATTCTGCAGAATTATGCATAGGCAGTACAGAAAGAGCTAAATTAATCCAGTACATATAACAGGACTGATTGTGACAGGAGAAGAAAAAATGTTTAGAATAGTTTAGAATTATCACTGACAAGAGACATCAAAAGGGAGAAGTTAGAGTGTGGTACTTGAGGACACTTACCATGTCTTGCTGTAATGAACTATTCTGTTTCTGCCACCAGGTTATCTTCCACAATCAGGGAGTATTTTGGGATATCAAAAGAGAAAATGAGCAGCACTGGTAAAAGAAAAATATTCATTAATACCCTGACTGTTTCAGTCATAACATTTCCCAATGAAATATGTAATTTGCATTACTTTTTCATCTCCATCCCTTCCAAAGTTAGGAACGTAAGAATCAAACTGGCAGGTGTTCTGGGAGGTTACATGATACATTTAGGTGAAGAGCTGCTTCCTGCATACCCACTACTGTATTATCCAACCTTTGTTCAGGAGGAATACTGGCTGTATGTGCATTTTGTGCATTATATTTGGCTGCATAATATGTTTTTATTGACATGTCTGGAGCCGGTGCAGTAACTAGCAGGACTTACAGTATTACTTCACAGACAAGAAGCATAGGGGTCAATTCCCCACAAGGGAAATTGGCTAGATTAAAATGACCCATGAGGGCAGTTAACCTAGTACTTACCTATGGGTTCACTTAGAGAGAACTCTGCAATGCATTTCTAGTGTTTCAATTGCATCCAGAGCCATCCAACCTAAGATAATAAGAATTTTTTATTTACTGCACTTGAACTTGCTTTATACATAGAGCACTACTTTAAAACATTAATTATTTTTTTTTTTTGGCAAAAAAAGTAATTTCTCTGTTTGTTGGCTTTTCTAGTTTTGTGTGCCTCCAAATCCCCTCGCAGAAGGGTGAATTAGCCAGGGACTTAGTTATTTGGTAGTTGTTTATTGTTTAATCTGCATTTGAGAACTGCTTTTGCTGTGCTTTTGCATTAAAAAATTCCAGATCATCCATGGTGGGGCAGAAGGCGTTTACCTGATTTCTCTGAGTTGGGAAACACTGCAGAAAGCTCAAGATGTGGTTGTCTATTGGCTATAGGACATAGGAGTCAGTTTACAAGTTATTTTCTATACTATAAATCAGGCAAGTTTGCAAAGCTCTTTGTTCACTTAAAGAGAACTCTGCAATGCTTTTCCTGTGTTTCAACTGCACCCAGAGCCATCCAAGTTAAGAAAATAATATTGTCTTGATTAACTGTACTTCTACTTGCTTTATACAGTGATCACTACTATTTTTGAACATTTAAAGCATTTATTTAATTTTGTGGCAAAAAGTTACTTCTCTGTTTGTTGGCTTTTCTAGTTCTGTGTGAACCAAATCTCCTTGCAAAAGGATAAATTAGCCTGGGACTTAAGTTGTTTTGTAGTTGTTCGCTGTTTAATCTGCACTTGAAAGCTGCTTTTGTTGTGCTTTTGCATTAAAAAACTCCAGGATCATGCATTTTGTGGCAGAAGGTGCTTACCTGGTCTCTCTGAGTTGGGAAGCACTCTAGGAAGTTCAAAGTGTTGTTTATTGGCTAGATGGCATAGGAGTCAGTTTTCAAGTTCTTTTCCCTGGTATAAATCAGGCAAGTCTGTGTAGAGCTGCCCACTGGACAGTGGCAGTAGAAGGTGCCCTGTACAGTAGCAAATGCCTAGACAGTAAAATTTCCCTATAAAGTTAGGATTAGGTCCAAAACCAGTACGACATTGTCTGGAAATAAGCTTAGAGCAGCTAGCATGTGCATTGAATATACTACCATATCCTAGCACTATTAACATGTTGCCCTTTACCCCAGAAAGTACCATAGGAGACCCCTGTTAAAACCCAATCCTTAATCCTAAGCAGCCCACCCTAGTACAGGACTGGACAACATGGATATGCAGTTACCAAATGCCTCTGTGGCCAGCGTGGTAGATTTTGGCATTCTAAGGCAATGTAGGAATTGTATCATGTTCTGGCAACCAGTTTATCATTAAAGAAAGAAACATGTCCTTGGAGGCAAAAAATGTTGTACACAAACACGTTTGTCAGGAATTCCCATGCTACATCCCTCACACACATTGCTTACCACACTCATATTTTGTCTTATGCTGAGATGCGTAAAAGAAAACTTCCCAAACTTCAAAGATCTCAGAAGCCACCTAATGGCAACACTGCTCTTCAGCAATCATTAAAACACTCACCAAACTTTTCACATAAGCTTACACCCAATGGTCCCCAAGAGCAAAGCTCACAAGGCAAGCATTTACTTTACCTAATACACTTATCATTGGGGACGCCATTGTGTAACACACAGATGCCCCTTTCACCAGGTTAGAAAAGGAGAAGATAATGGTTAGTTGCCCAATATCATGCACACACTCAAGTTACTGTACCCCAGTTACCAATATGATTATGTCATAGTCCATATGGGTGTAAATGACCTTAAACATGCCTCAGTGAACTATATGAAAAGAGACGTAATGGATCTCTTGGAATACATGACACAGATAGGTATGAGCCTTGCAGTGAGCAGCATTCTACCTTCATAAAACATGATGCCACAGTAAGAAAATAAAATGATTGATTTTAATAATTGGCTTAGTTTTTGGTGTCACTCTAGGGGATCCAGTATCTGTCAGCTAATTAGGACATGGTCAAAAGATCTCATTACTTTGCCAAGGATGAGCAGCACTTGTTCTTCCCCAGGCTTTTGGATATTGGCTAAAACTTTAGTCAACCCCTTAGAGCCTTTTTTAAACAATGCCAAAAAGACAAAACTACCAACACAGTGAAAAAGTCTTCAAGCAACCTTAAGGTATTACTGCTCAGTGCTCAGAGCCTAAACAAAAACTCCACACCTTTCAAGCCCTCCTCACTTTGGAGAATGTAGACATCTATGCTGTGAGTGAGACTTAGTTTAAAGCCATAAGAAGTACTTCGGAAGTGCAAGGCTACAGTGTCTTTCATACATTTAGAACAACAACACCATAGACTGGGGCCAGACGTGGAAGTATCTAGATCTACGTTAGCAACAAACATACCTTCAGGTTGGGGGATAATATGATGGAGCTCATCCATGTGCAAGTCACTATAGATAAGGTCCCTCACCATATCATGACTAGCCACAGGTCACCATCTATGCACCTATAGTCTCATGACTCTTACCTTACCCTACTAAAGTGGATCGCCATCCAACCAAACACCCTGTTCGTGGATGACTTTAACTACCCCTCTATAGACTGGGAAATGTACACTGCCTAAAACTCACAGGCACAATGCTTTCTGGACATTGTTAGCACAAACACCCTGGAACCAGAGCTAGATCCAGCACTAGGTGAACAAAGCAGTCACCTAGGGCCCACTGGCTGGGAGAGGGCCCCCACTGGCTGGGTGGGGGACCTCTGGCCAGGAGATTTAATTTTTAATTAATTATAAAAATATGTGTTTTTTTTAAGGGTGTTCTTCTTTAAGAAGAATGCCAAATGCCCTTTGCATCTGGTCGCACAGATGTGACAGGTGTGTGTGTGTGACTTGTTTTTGTCTTCTGCGCCTGTGCTACTGGATGTTTACAACTTCATTTTCTGCACGAGTGGAATTTGAATGTCAGAAAACATTTGAAATGCGAACCACAAACTGACAAGTGAGAGGTAGGTGTGTGTTTGTTTAAGTGGTAGGTAGGTAGGCAGGTACATATGTGTGTGTGTGTGTGTGTGTGTGTGTGTGTGTGTGTGTGTGTGTGTGTGTGTGTGTGTGTGTGTGTGTGTGTGTGTGTGTGTGTGTGTGTGTGTGTGTGTGTGTGTGTGTGTGTGTGTGTGTGTGTGTGTGTGTGTGTGTGTATGTGTGTGTGTGTGTAAGAAATAGGTTGGTAGGCAGGTACATATGTGTGTGTGTGTGTGTGTGTGTGTGTGTGTGTGTGTGTGTGTGTGTGTGTGTGTGTATGTAAAAGAGGGAGGGAGGTGTCTTTTAACTGTCCAGATTTTGGCAGAATGTCCAGATTTTTGCCTCATATTTTTAGCCTGTTCCTCATAAAATATGTGGCTTGCTGGATTTATTGTGGCAAGTCTGTGAGGACAGAATTCACTAAATTTGTTGTTGTTGTTGTGTCTTTCAGCTTTTACCAGTTAGGGGTCGCCACAGCGGAAATCCGGTCCACTAATGATTGGCAGTAGATTTTTACGTGCCGAGTTGCCACCTCTGACGCACAACCTTCAACGAAGATACGCCCATTCACACATGTCTCCACACAGAAGACGCTTTAGCTGAGAATCAAACAGGACAATGTCTTACTGTGAGGCGACAACGCTACAGGCATTTGAGTTTCAGACTTCATATCTTTCAGACAATTCAATATAACAGAATACCTTTTATTCTAGCAACTTTATAAGTTTGTGAGAACAATATTTAAAGTTTGTCCCTATTTGGGGGGCTTTGTTATTTTTGGCTTTGTCCAGAGGCATGGTATTTGTGTGTGTGTGTGTGTGTGTGTGTGTGTGTGTGTGTGTGTGTGTGTGTGTGTGTGTGTGTGTGTGTGTGTGTGTGTAAGACAGGTAGGTAGGTAGCATACCTCTCAACCGTCCAGATTTGTGCAAAATGTCCAGATTTTTACCCCATATTTTTGATCTATTACTCATAAAAAGGGCTAAAGTTATTGTGTTTTAGAACAGGTGCAGGGACAGCACACGTGACTGTCATACCCAGAAGTGCTACACTGTTACACCATTTCAGAAGACTTAGTTCATAGCAGTGTGCCAGGCTGTGCCTACCATAGGGTTGTAGGGACAGAAAGGAGCAGGCGTTGATTGACATGGATGGTCGTACATAAACATTGATTCATCTGTGTACCCACAGGGGTACCTGACATATCATGGCACTAAAACAATGCCAACGTTTGGAGAATTTCTCACAGGTAATGGAAGTGTTGCTGCAGACCGTATGGCAGGTTAATCCAGGACAAGGGTAAAACTGTCAAGGCCTTTCAGAACTCGGCATGGCAAGGAATGGTGTGGAACATCAGTGTAGCGGGTGGCCACAAAAGGATGCTTGTGTAGGTGTGTCACATGGACACTAACATAATCTCCCTTGCCAAAACCAAAGAGCATGATACAACTGGAGTCATGTTGACCACAAGAGGAGCACCCTGAACACCACAGCAGGTCACAGACTCTCAGGAGGTCCTGCTGTCCCTCAGTGGTGATACTGAGGAACCCTCACATCTGGTGGTAGATTGGATGTGGAAGCTGGGTTGGTCATGACTGATTGAATGCTTATTAAGGATGCCCCATGTGTATAATGCTATGTGCTATTCTGGTAGGGCATTGCATAGTACATCTGCCTGTTTTGCATTTCTGTTATTCAAGAACATCTGGGTAGCAACTGAGACCCACCTGCAGTACAGGGTATTACTGCTTGAGTGTCTGTGAGGGATACACCAGGTGAGTGGTGGCCCATGACATTCCTGTAGGATATTGCCTTTCACCTCTTCATGATTTACATGATTTAGTCAGATATGCCATTCCACATTTCTGTAACCCTGGGACATCAGAATGCAATGGAGATAACATGCTCCAGAAAGTATGTAAGTAACTATAGTCTATGTATATACTTGGCATTTAGCAGTCTGTGTGCTGCACAGTGCTGGGAGTCACACACTGTCACGTTTCACATATGTCAATTCTAGGTATGCACTGACAGGCTTCACTGCAAGAGGTTCTGGCACAACAAATCAGCACGGCCTCAAGGGCAGCTTATCTATTAAGGCTGATGATGATGAGTATCAGTCTTCATATCCTTTAGAAAAATGTATACTAACTCAAATCCTGTTATTCTAGCAATTATCTAAGTTCATGAGAGCAATATCTATAATCTGTCCCTACTTATTTTATGCTTTGTCCAGATTTCTTGCACTAAGTGGCTGAGGTGTCTGTGTGTGACAGTGAAATGTCCTAGTTAGGGATAGCAGGTGGTTAGTAATTTGCTTAGGCTCAACCCCTGTGTTTCAGTTACAGGAAATAAAAGCCTGAATCCTCTACCTCAACTATGAAGCTGCATTTTTCAGGTAACTGAGTTTCAGGTGCGTTTTTTCAAGCAATTGAGTTTCAAGTGCATTTTCAAAAAATTGTGAGCTTCAAGGTATGAGAAGTTTACTACTGCTCATGCTAAGTCTGTTTACAATATACAACTGCTTTGTTTAGCAAATGGTATCACTATTTTGATTAAAGCTAAAAGCAGTGTTAGTAGCACAACAGGTAGCATGCTTGCTCTTGATGCAGAAGGCTGTATGTTTTACTCTAGCACGTAGATGTAGTGCTGATATTCTGTTGCATTTTAAAGGAGGTAGGGTCCTGCAGTCCTAAGTATGTAATCCTTTGGATGAAATGTCTAGTAACGATGAATCTGTTTTCAGTTTGCCATCCATTCCCTATCACAGTATTACCAACTTACCATTTTTTAATATAACATAGGCAATTTATTCTTCAAGGGCAGTAGGCACTGAATTTGTAGATGAAACACAGAAATCTAAAGTCTGCTAGCAGCAACCTCTTCATTAGTTACAGATCTCTTTAATGTGGAATTATTCAGATGACTTTTACTTCTGCAGAGATTGTGCATATTGACTGATATTGGTGGAATGTAATGACTAAAGTCTGATTGGTCTTTTATGGTTGAAATGTTCTGAATTGGGCAGTTTTGTCATTATTAGTTCATATGTTTTGTTTCCTTGCTTACTGGAAAAATGTTCAAAACTATGCATTTAAAACACACTCTAACAAGTGGTGCTGTATTGTACAAAGGATATAATTTAATACAACCAAGAAGGTGAATCAAAGAATCCTTGCATGTTTGCATGGTCCTAAAAATGTGTGTAAGGGGTCTGTGATTTGAATAAAGCCCAAAGGTAAACTTAGTCTGCCATTGGCCAGATACATTTTCTTTGAATGTGGGTTTCAATGGCTGTTTCAGTGAATGTGAGTTTCAAGGGCAGAGAAGTTTTAATGCAAAATCTGTTTTCATTGTGAACAAACAAAGGTTTGCAGTAGTAAGCGAAGTCAAAAGTTAATGTTCACCAGAAGACAATTTAATGAAGCGCTTTTCGTCTGCACCATGTGCAGACTTCTTTAGACATACAAAAAACCTTTTAAAAACTACCTTTAAAAACATTTAAACTGGTATAATGAACCAATCATAACACAATTAATTAAGGTGATTAATTAGAGCTGCTGCATTGATTGTTAGCATGCACCATGAAGTAAGCTCAAAGTAAACTTTTATGCAAAACCCTCCATGAATAACTGGAACAGTGATTGTCAAACACACTAAAGAAACTTCATAACAAAAGCATAAACTTAATTAACACAGTAAAAGTGAACAAAAGTTCACAAACCAAAACTCATACTAAAATTTATTTATTTATTTATATTTGTTGACTGGGAGTGTCCGACTGGACGCAGGTCCATTTTTAGCATTGGCCCGGGGAGAAAAGTTCCACAGTTAAAATAAACAGACAGTAGTTACATTGGATTACATAGCAATTAACAATTTCCATAGCAATTACTTACAACATTACAACAGGCTGTGTCATACGCAAGCTCCAAAAGGAATTAACCCCGCATCTTAATACCCTGTTCAGTCTCAGCCTCTCCACAGGATATGTGTCCACAGAATGGCGCATGGCAACAGTGGTCCCGCTACACAAGGGTGGGGCCACAACTGACCCTGGGAACTACCAACCAATAAGCCTGACCAGTCTGATCTGTAAGGCTATGGAGCGAATCATTATGGAACTCATAAATGGAGAGATTGGGAACCTCCAGTCGCTGGACCCCACACAGTTTGGCTTCGTCATGCCTCCTGAACCTGGTGGATTTCTTTGAGACAGTTACTCAGGCTATAGATAAGGGAAAGGAGGTACACATGTCTTAGCTTGACCTTGCTAAAGCATAGGTTCATAGGTTCATAGGTTTATACTGGGCTATCTGCCCTAAGGCATTTATAAGCCTAGCCCAGAGTTTTGTGGCTTAAAACATATGACACCATTCCCCAGTCAGGTATTATTGATAAGCTCACCAGCCTGGGCATAAACCCTTATGTCACAAGATGGATCACAAACTGGCTCTCAGACAGATCCCATAAAGTAAGAGTAGCGGGATCTATGTCCGAATCCAGACCAGTAACAAATGGTGTGCCTCACGGCTCTGTCCTGGGGCCCCCTCCTATTTGGCATATACTTCTCAGAAGTACAGGCAAGCAAGGAAAGGCTGTGGCTGACTAAGTTTGCGGACGACTGCAAACTGGGTGCTATAATAGAGTCTCCGGCCGACATGGAGATCCTCCAGAAGGGCCTAAATGAGACTGACGCATGGTGTCAAAGCCATGGTCTCAAGCTAAATGCAAAAAAATGCGTAGTAATCCCCTTTGGAAAAAACAGAGTACCCGCAAACTACTACAATTTTAAACTTATATAACAGATAAAATAAAACAAACAAATGCATGTAAGCAAATTACAGCAGATATATACATAGTTCATTAATGGTAAGCCAAGGAAGTTACTTAACCATGATATCTTACCCTCACCTTTTCAAACTTTTCAATTTAAGAATACTGCTTTTAGAGCAGGACTCATTGAGACCTGGGAAGATACAAGCATTCAGTTTCATTTTCCAGGTTAGTTCTAATTCTTCTAACAAGAGGTGTAAGGGTGCGCCCCTTCTGTTGTTATTCACCTGGTCTATTACTAGAAATTTGAAACTATGATTCTTGTATTTTAAAGTATGTTTGGCTAGTGCGTTGTCCAATTTGTTTCTAGTTATTGCATATTGATGTTCATAAAAGCGTTCACGGAGCCTACGCTCAGTTTTTCCAACATAGAACGCAGGGCAACCTTGACATACTGCCATATACACTACCATTTTGGAGTTACAATTATACCTGCTCCTTACCTTACATTGAAAATTCTGTGTAGTGACTCTGTTAGCCTCTATTATGTATTTACAGTAATTGCAACTTTGGCATTTGTACATGCCAACAGTTCTTGTAAAGTTAGAAACAGGTTGTTCTAACAGTGACTTCAAGTTCTTACCCCTTCTAAACGTAATAATGGGGTGGTCACCAACTTTAGTTGCAAAAGTGGGATTACTCATGAATAATGCCCAATTTTTCTTTATACTCTCGATACATTGATAACTAGATGAATTAAATGTCAAAATGAGTTTCGGACCAAAGTGTGAAGGTTTGTCCAAGTGGATTACAGTACACCCTTCTGTTGGTGAATGGGTGTTGGTGCCTTGGTTCAACTGATGGTGTTTTATGGTCAATAAGGGTTTATAAATGCCATTAAGTCTTTTAACTGTAACTTCCTTAACTAGTTCATCAAGGAGTTTTATAGGGTATCCCCTATGTGTGAACATACTCGTAAGTAGTTCACATTCTTTGTGGAAGTCATCATCTTGACTCACTATACGGGCTGCTCTAACAAGTTGACCTTTTATCACTGATCGTTTCTGATGGCTAGGGTGACAACTTGTAAAATGCAAGAAGGAATTCAAGTATGTGGTTTTCCTGTGAATGTTAGCTACAAAATTACACGCTTCGCGATTTTTCGACAATAAGATGTTTAAATAAGTTGTAGTTACATCACTATAAGAAGAAGTGCAGCTCAAAAAGTGTGTAGAGTTGTTGAATTTATCCAACATCATGTTACTGATGTTGACATCACCTGTAACTAAAATAAAAATATCGTCTAAATAGCGAGTGTAAAATGTGATGTATTTCATTAGTTCAGGATCCTTAAACACAAACTCGGTTTCCCAGTGTGCCATGACTGCATTAGCTATGCTCGCCCCACAAGGGGAGCCCATGGCAACACCCACTTTTTGCAAGTACAAATTCTCACCAAATATGAAAAAGTTATTGTACAAAATTATTTCAAGTAGTTCTACGACCACAGAGATTTCTATTTTGGTGGCTCCATTTTTCTTGAGCACTAAAATGACCCATTCAATGCCAGTGTCATGTGGTATACACGTGTAAAGGCCCTTCACGTTGACCATGAGGAAGTTGTTACTTGTATCAAATGCTAGCTTATCAATTTTCGCAAGGAAAGACCATGAGTCCTTGCAAATCTGAGTTTCAAAAACAAGATATTTCTGTAGTATAGAGTCAACAAACTTGGCACATGGGTAGGTAGGAGAACCACGACCATCAACTAATGGTCTCATTGGAGGATCAGTGATGTTTTTATGAATTTTTGGTTTACCAAAAAGGTACAGAAACATTGGGTAATAGTGGTCATGTAGTTGAGATAGAAATTCAAGGTCGTCAGGAAGACAACAACCCGAAGAAAAATTATACACTTTAAAATCGCCTGTAGAGTTTATAATAATGTCAGGCTTAGTTGTTTCAAAATATTGAGATACTAGAAAAAATCGGCTGTATTCATATTTGTGAGACCATATTCAGTATGATGTTTAATGCTGTAATCTAACAAATTGAAAAGTTTGAAAAGGTGAGGGTAAGATATCATGGTTAAGTAACTTCCTTGGCTTACCATTAATGAACTATGTATATATCTGCTGTAATTTGCTTACATACATTTGTTTGTTTTATTTTATCTGTTATATAAGTTTAAAATTTTAGTATGAGTTTTGGTTTGTGAACTTTTGTTCACTTTTACTGTGTTAATTAAGTTTATGCTTTTGTTATGAAGTTTCTTTAGTGTGTTTGACAATCACTGTTCCAGTTATTCATGGAGGGTTTTGCATAAAAGTTTACTTTGAGCTTACTTCATGTTGCATGCTAACAATCAATGCAGCAGCTCTAATTAATCACCTTAATTAATTGTGCGTTATGATTGGTTCATTATACCAGTTTAAATGTTTTTAAAGGAAGTTTTCAAAAGGTTTTTTGTATGTCTGAAGAAGTCTGCACACAGTGCAGATGAAAAGCACTTCATTAAATTGTCTTCTGGTGAACATTAACGTTTGACTTCACTTAATACTGCAAACCTTTGTTTGGACATTTTGGTGTTTATCTTTGTTAACATTTCCAGTTTGTTATGGCTTCAGGTTTTGCAAATAGCCCTAGCGACTTCTCGGCCAATGCTACACCGGAACTTCTTAAGGGCTGTGATAGTGCTGCAACTCCAGCACCAGCTTCGGTTTCCAACCTTGTTAATGCCTCCATCCTGGATTCTCTCCTATCCAGGATGGATTCTTTGTGTGCCAGGTTGGAGCAGCTTGCCACACAACAATGAGCCCTCCGTGATTTGCTTCCATCTACCAGCGAAGATAACAACCGAGCCAAAATGGTGGGATGTTTAAACGCTTCTTCTTCTACTTTACAGTACAAACCTGCCATCAACCAGCAGTATTAACTAAAAATTTACTGGTTGCAGAAAACAACTGTGAGGTTGTGGGTCGTCAGCCTCTTAGTATGGGAAATAGTCAAGCGGATGCGTCTAGCTCAACAAACAATCCAGCAGAGACTCATATACAAGAACTTAGCAATAAGCTCATTGACAACGGCAGCAATTATACGGGTGTTCCAGTGCTTGGTGCTTGGTTAGCGGACATGTTTACTTTCACATCTTCAAACGATATACGACCAGAAGGTAGCCAAGGTAACCTTTTAGATTTTAACTTAACACCTGACATTGTGGACAAACTCAAAGACTTAGATAGCTTGCTGGTTAAGCTTAAGAAATTATAACTTGAAATTTCGTATTTTCGTGAGTGCCTCTCATGCAAGATTGTCCCTAAAGGGTTACGGCGCTCCCAGTTTCCAACTGGTACAGTCACTAACTCTGACTTTTATAATGAATTGGTGGCTCTGTTTGACCGGCAAGGCTTCGAATTACTCGAAGTGATGATCAAGCATTACACTATATGGGTTAATGATCTTAACAACAGGGTTACGGAGTTAGATTACAGCATTAAACATCATACTGAATATGGCCGCTACAAATATGAATACAGCCATATTTTCTCTAGTATCGACCAATATTTGGGTAAGCTTAAGAACAATAAAGTTAAAAAGCTGGACTGTGACCTTAAAGCATACAAAGACAATACTGCATATCCTATTTTATCATCTGCACAAGTATGGCATGGTTTTAACCATCCACTGAATGGAGACCCTGTACATGCACTGGAAAATGCAGTTACACATGTGATTCAAAATGACAACTCGAGGGATAACACCAACAGTGCCTCACATAATGAGAACTTGGGTTCAAATAATGACAATCTACAGTTACAAAATGAAGTGAGGAGAAGTGAGAGGTTACACAATTGTAATCAATCACAAGGTACCCTCACACAACAGAATTCGAATTTTCGGGATGCCCATCAGACTGGAACCAGGCCCAAACAACAGAACAACTTTGCCCAAAACAGGGCAAACAAGCAGAGGTCCAAGACATACAGGACTTAACCTTTATGGACTGTGCAGTACTCAGAGACTCTGATCTAACTGTTGACCTTATCACACTCTCTGATGCCAACATTGATTTTGACAATCACAACCTCTATTTAGTGAATAATAATTCTCACTTCAGTGATAATATCTTAACTTTAAGTGACTTGGAACTGTATGATGGTGATTCCTTGGACCATAGATTAGACAACAGTGTCATTAGCGGGGAAACAACTAAGCCTGACATTATTATAAACTCTACAGGCGATTTTAAAGTGTATAATTTTTCTTCGGTTGCTGTCTCGGCTGACCTCGTTGAATTTCTATCTAAAGGTTACACATACGTCCCCGAACAGAAATTTGACCTGGTTAAGACTATCATTGACGTCAAGTTATTTTCACGGAAATTTAATTTTAACTTGATGATGGGTGCCAGTGTTGATAGAATAGATATTGACCCATTTAGAATTGCCAGTACATATAACCCCCCCTTGCACCCACTAGTACAGATTTTTGAGCAGATGTGCAAGTTAGACATCAGGCAAGGGGTTAAGCAGACTTACAAGCCTAAAAGGAACAACCATATTAGTAAAGTTGAACGTGAACACCTTGATTATATTCGAATGCAAGATATATGCATTTGTAAGCCCGACAAGGATGGCGGGCTGGTAATTTTTGATAATCCAGACTACCATGAATACATAGTTCAACTTCTAGACAGTCCTTCATACTCACTTAGTTCACCTTCTGAGGTTAATAGAGCATATAGATCCATAAAGAGCAGCATAGAGGACATGTTAGTTAAAAGTAGGATTGAACAAAAAATGTTCACCTACATGACCACTAGTTACCCAAGGTTTCCGTACCTTTTTGGTATACCAAAAATTCATAAAAGCATCACTGATCCTCCAGTGAGACCATTAGTTGATGGTCGTGGTTCTCCTACCTACCCATGTGCCAAGTTTGTTGACTCTATACTACAGAAATATCTTGTTTTTGAAACTCAGATTTGCAAGGACTCATGGTCTTTCCTTGCGAAAATTGATAAGCTAGCATTTGATACAAGTAACAACTTCCTCACGGTCGACGTGAAGGACCTTTACACGTGTATACCACATGACACTGGCATTGAATGGGTCATTTTAGTGCTCAAGAAAAATGGAGCCACCAAAATGGAAATCTCTGTGGTCGTAGAACTACTTGAAATAATTTTGTACAATAACTTTTTCATGTTTGGTGAGAATTTTTACTTGCAAAAAGTATGTGTTGCCATGGGCTCCCCTTGTGGTGCAAGCATAGCTAATGCAGTCATGGCATACTGGGAAAACGAGTTTGTGTTTAAGGATCCTGAACTAATGAAATACATCACATTTTACACTCGCTATTTGGGCGATATTTTTATTTTAGTTAAAGGTGATGTCAGCATCAGTAACATGATGTTGGATAAATTCAACAACTCTACACACTTTTTGAGCTTCACTTCTTCTTATAGTGATGTAATTACAACTTATTTAGACATCTTATTGTCGAAAAATTGCGAAGCGTGTAATTTTGTAGCTAACATTCACAGGAAAACCACATACTCGAATTCCTTCTTGCATTTTACAAGTTGTCACCCTAGCCATCAGAAACGATCAGTGATAAAAGGTCAACTTGTTAGAGCAGCCCGTATAGCGAGTCAAGATGATGATTTCCACAAAGAATGTGAACTACTTACGAGTATGTTCACACATAGGGGATACCTTATAAAACTCCTTGATGAACTAGTTAAGGAAGTTACAGTTAAAAGACGTAATGGCATTTATAAACCCTTATTGACCATAAAACACCATCAGTTGAACCAAGGCACCAACACCCGTTCACCAAAGTGTGTACTGTAATCCACTTGGACAAACCTTCACACTTTGGTCCGAAACTCATTTTGACATTTAATTCATCTAGTTATCAATGTATTGAGAGTATAAAGAAAAAATGGGCATTATTTATGAGTAATCCCACTTTTGCAACTAAAGTTGGTGACCACCCCATTATTACGTTTAGAAGGGGTAAGAACTTGAAGTGACTGTTAGAACAACCTGTTTCTAACTTTACGAGAACTGTTGGCATGTACAAATGCCAAAGTTGCAATTACTGTAAATACATAATAGAGGCTAACAGAGTCACTACACATAATTTTCAATGTAATTTAAGGAGCAGGTATAATTGTAACTCCAAAATGGTAGTGTATATGGCAGTATTTCAAGGTTGCCCTGCATTCTATGTTGGAAAAACTGAGCATAGGCTCCATGAACGCATTTATGAACATCAATATGCAATAACTAGGAACAAATTGGACAACGCACTAGCCAAATATACTTTAAAATATAAGAATCATAGTTTCAAATTTCTAGTAATAGACCAGGTGAATAACGACAGAAGGTGCGCACCCTTACACCTCTTGTTAGAAGAATTAGCACTAACCTGGAAAATCAAACTGAATGCTTGTATCTTCCCAGGTATCAATGAGTCCTGCTCTATAAGCAGTATTCTTAAATTGAAAAGTTTGAAAAGGTGAGGGTAAGATATCATGGTTAAGTAACTTCCTTGGCTTACCATTAATGAACTATGTATATATCTGCTGTAATTTGCTTACATACATTTGTTTGCTTTATTTTATCTGTTATATAAGTTTAAAATTGTAGTAGTTTGCGGGTACTCTGTTTTTTCCAAAGGGGATTACTACGCATTTTTTTGCATTTAGCTTGAGACCATGGCTTTGACACCATGCGTCAGTCTCATTTAGGCCCTTCTGGAGGATCTCCATGTCGGCCGGAGACTCTATTATAGTACCCAGTTTGCAGTCGCCCGCAAATTTAGTCAGCCACAGCCTTTCCTTGCTTGCCTGTACTTCTGAGAAGTATATGCCAAATAGGAGGGGCCCCAGGACAGAGCCCTGAGGCACACCATTCATTACTGGTCTGGATTCGGACATAGATCCCACTACTCTTACTTTATGGGATCTGTCTGAGAGCCAGTTTGCGATCCATCTTGTGACATAAGGGTTTATGCCCAGGCTGGTGAGCTTATTAATAATACCTGACTGGGGAATGGTGTCATATGCTTTAGCAAGGTCAAGCTAAGCTGTGTGTACCTCCTTTCCCTTATCTATAGCCTGAGTAACTGTCTCAAAGAAATCCACCAGGTTCAGGAGGCATGACGAAGCTGAACTGTGTGGGGTCCAGCGACTGGAGGTTCCCAATCTCTCCATTTATGAGTTCCATAATGATTCGCTCCATAGCCTTACAGATCAGACTGGTCAGGCTTATTGGTTGGTAGTTACCAGGGTCAGTTGTGGCCCCACCCTTGTGTAGCGGGACCACTGTTGCCATGTGCCATTCTATGGGCACATATCCTGTGGAGAGGCTGAGAGTGAACAGAGTATTAAGATGCGGGGTTAATTCCTTTTGGAGCTTGCATATGACACAGCCTGTTGTAATGTTGTAAGTAATTGCTATGGAAATTGTTAATTGCTATGTAATCCAATGTAACTACTGTCTGTTTATTTTAACTGTGGAACTTTTCTCCCCGGGCCTCCGCTGAAAATGGACCTGCGTCCAGTCGGACACTCCCGGTCAACAAATATAAATAAATAAATACATTTTAGTATGAGTTTTGGTTTGTGAACATTTGTTCACTTTTACTGTGTTAATTAAGTTTATGCTTTTGTTATGAAGTTTCTTTAGTGTGTTTTACAATCACTGTTCCAGTTATTCATGAAGGGTTTTGCATAAAAGTTTACTTTGAGCTTACTTCATGGTGCATGCTAACAATCAATGCAGCAGCTCTAATTAATCACCTTAATTAATTGTGTGTTATGATTGGTTCATTATACCAGTTTAAATGTTTTTAAAGGAAGTTTTTTAAAGGTTTTTTTGTATGTCTGAAGAAGTCTGCACACAGTGCAGACGAAAAGCACTTCATTAAATTGTCTTCTGGTGAACATTAACTTTTGACTTTGCTTAATACTGCAAACCTTTGTTTGGACATTTTGGTGTTTATCTTTGTTTACATTTCCTGTTTTCATTGTGAGACTGTATTGCTTTGTTTAGCAAATGTCTATCAGCGTTTGTGCTATAAAATTGAAATAAAAGTTTTAAATTAAATCAAAACATTTGTAATATTTGTAGAAGTAAAGCAGAAAACAGTATGCACACTGAGAGTTTTGAACAGTATTTATGGTAACTGGGGAGAAATAGCCAAGTAATGGGACACTTGAATGGCTGCATGGGGTGGTGCTCTATATGGGGGCGCCCTGATCTATTACCCTGCCTAGGACCCCATTTAACCTTTAACATTAACCGGCTCTGCCTTGAACAGGTAGTTCACACTCCAGCTAGACGATCAACCATACTGGATTTGGTACTCACCAACATAGGAGAGCATTGCACCCACCCCCATGTTACGACCTAACTAGTGAGGTCAGATTACAAAGTTGTTTCATTTGAAGTAAAACTCAACCTAGAAAATCCAGCTAAACCAATAACAGTTAGAAACTATTCAAAGGCAAACTACATCCTATTAAGTGATAGTTTATCAAAATTCAAGGCTCCCTTCTACAACTCCGAGACAATAGCTACCTATGTACCTATCAGAAATAAACCCAAAACAAACACTAATAACAAACCCCACTAGTAGAATCCTCACCTAAAAAATGTGTATAATAAAGGAAGAAACTCATGGCCAAAAATCAGGCAGAGCAACTCCCTTAAAGACAAGTGCTCTGTTATATAACTAAACAAGAAACTAGGAGGTCTAATTAAGTCAAACAAGGCCAACTACAAGGTAGTCTTGCAGACTAAGGACAATCACAAGGCCTTCTTAACACACAGCAATGTGCTGACCTGGTGGTGAGCAGTGTAACCTTCACTGATCTAGGTGATATAGCAAATCTACTGGCTGATAAATTCAGCTCAAACTTCACCCCCTCACTCCTCCCCTCCAGCTCCATCAGGTGAAATCCCCTCCAACATACTTCTCCCAGCTATCAGCAGGGACCAGGTGCTAGCAACATTCACTAAAGCCAAGAACACTGCCTCCATGATCTTGACAGCATCACTGGTTGCCTCCTGAACAGTTTAAAACAAGCATTCTTGAACCAGAGTCTTGAAACCGGCTGTATTCCAAGTAAATGGAGGACCACAACAGTCATTCACCTCCACAAGGGTGGACCATCAACTGACCCAGGGAGCTACAAACCCAGCAGTCTAACAAGCCTAATATGCAGCCATGGAACAAATTATCATGGAAATGATAAACAAGGAAATTGGTAATCTACAGACACTGGACCTATTCCAATTTAGCTTTGTTAAGGGAAGATTATGCCTATTTAACTAGTGGACAAGGCAATGAATGAAGGTAAAACAGTGCATACTGTGTATCTTCACCTGACTAAGGCATTCAATACAATACCCCATTCAGGCATTGTTGACAAGCTCTCTGAGGGTGTAAACCCCTATGTTACTCACTGGATTGGTGGCTGGCTCACAGGCAGGACCCAAGAGGTCAGGCTCAGTGAAACCACCTCCACCAAGAGACTGGTTACCATTGAAGTACCTCAGGGTTCTGTGCTGACCCCACTCCTATTTGGCATCTAATTCTCAGAAATCAAAGCTAATGTTTTAGGCATGTGGCTCACTAAGTTCACACATAACTGTAAATTGGAAGCCATTAAGAATTTCTTCCAAGACACCAACATCTTACAAGTGGGATTAACACAGACAAATGTCTGATGCTATACCCATGGTCTAAAGCTCAATGCCAAAAAAATGCATTATAATGCTCTTTGGGAAATGGTCAACCCAAGTTAATTACTTCATCAGTAAAATGCCCCTAAGAGTCAACCCAGTAGTAAGGGACCTGGGAACATATGTAGACAGCAATCTGGCCTATGACTAACATGTAGATAAGATAATAAAATCTTTGTATGTCACACAACTTATAGGTAAGGGTATGGCACCCAGGTCCAAGGAAGTTATATTACCACTCTATGCAGCCCTTATCAGACCTATCATTGAATATAGTGCCCCTTTTGGTATGTATCTAACCACACACTTGCTACAGTTGGAATGCCCACAAATGTTTCTCACCAAGAGAATTCAGGGCATGAATACCTTGTCTGACACTGATCATCTAAATACTCTGTCTGGATTCAGTCTTCTACAGGCTGCTGAGTGGGGATCTTTGCCCGGTTTAAAGGGCTTTTTTAGACCCAGTCCTGCTAGATCTGTTGCACATGTCCAAATCAAACAGCACCAGAAACACTAGATCCAGGGACCTAAACTTTGCTTGTGACATAAACAGAATCTGCTGGAGAGACAGATATGTGCCCCAAAGGATTCTTGAACTAAGGAATAGGTTCACTATCCATGCAAAACAGAGTTAATTCCTGACTCTGTTCAAACAAAACCTCAGCAATTGGATGGGAAATCATAAATGTATATTATAAATAGACACCCATGGTACTCATGACCTAAATGGTTTGGGATGTGTGGCTAGGCTTGTAAGGGCCCTTTTGGTCAATAGCTTAGTAGCAACCTATAAACCTATGAAAAAAGCACAGAACATTATAAACCATTATTAACTTTGTTGAATAATTAAAAAAAACAGGGTATGGAGTTCATTCATGTACATTCATACATTGTGCAAAATGATGGGCCTGAAAATTATTCATGTGCATTCATACATTGTGCAAAATGCTGGGCCTGAAAATTATTTATGCCTCCACATAAGTGCCAAATAGCACAATCGAAGTAGCACAATGTGGCCTAATGCTGATTAACTGTGCAGTAGGAATAATGTTGTGTAAATGCCTCACAGCAAGAGGTTCTCCGGTTCGATCCTCTGCTGGGGTGCCTTCTGTGTGGAGTCTGCATGTCCTCCCTGTGGTTGCGTGGGTTTCCTCCGAGTGCTCCGGTTTCCTCCCACATCCCAGACACATGCTGTAGGTGGATTGGACACTCTACATTGGCCCTAGGCATGAGAGTGTGCATGTGTGTGCCTTCTGTGGAAGGTTGGGCGCCGGGCTGGCAACTCGACACCATAAAACTCCACTGCCAATCATGCGCGGACAGGTGATCCACTGTGGTGACCCCTAACTGGGAAAAGCCAAAAGAAGAAGAAGAACAGGGTCAGAATAACTAGCAATTTGCTGATGAAAATATAGCAGGTCATGCAATGACTGGGACAATGTCACAGAGTCACGTGACCCCATAAGCTCAGTAGCTTGCTTTTAGTGTGCTTGCGATAATTTGAGTTCATGTGTGTAAAAACGTGCCACTATGACCATAGCTGATATCCCAGCTAATGATCATAAAGTAAACATTACTATTTTCATATTATAATGGAGGTGATAATGGAAAACAACGGACCTTGCCTAAGCTGAGGTCAAGAATGCAGATGCTGGTTTCTCTTACATCAATACAAATTCATAGGTTCATAGGTTCATACTAGGCTATCTGCCCAAGGGCATTTATAAGCCTAGCCCATAGTTATGTGGCTTTCGCCACCCCTTTAGTTTGAATAAAAACTATGCCTATCATTTTTCTGTGCCTCTGTCAAGCAGTGACACTGAAGTAATCCCTGGGGTATATCTGCGATCTCCCATCCATTGGTCAAGATTCCTCTTGAACAAGGCCAGCGAGGTGCTCTGCCTCACATGTACCGGGATTTTGTTCCACAGCATAGGGAGTCTCTGGGTGATGAATCTGTCCCTCCAGCACGTTCTATTTATAACTGTGTCAAGGTTTAAGTCTCCGCCCTTGTGGTTCTGAGGGATCTAGATTTTTGAGGTGAAGCATATTCATCAAATCTGGGTTTGACATGGCCTTATATGTCAGGCACAGGTCACCTCTGAGCAAGCGGTATGAGACTGAATAGAGCTGGAGTTCTTTCAGTCGGGCAGCATAAGACATATTTTGAGACCCTTTATCCTTTTGGTGAGGAACTTTTGGGGCCTTTCAAGCTGCAGCAGGTGTCTGGTCAGATACATTCGAGCGGGCATTGTACTCAATCATAGGTCTAATGAGTGATGAGTACAGGGGACGATGACCTCCCTTGATCTAGATGTGAATCCCTTCATGATCAGGTGGGCGATATAGAAGGTTTTCCTAACTACTTTAGCAACATGAGTGTCAAGCGAAGGCTACTGTCAACTTGGGTCCCCAGATCCCTGATGACTTTTCTGTGCTCAGTGGATTGCCACCTATATGGTAGCTAGGGGTAACCTTGTTTTTCCCGAAGGGTATGACTATGCATTTTTGGCGTTTAACTTCAGGCCATGGCTCTGGCACCAGTTATCCATTTCTGTGAGGCCCTTCTGGAGGATATCTGTGTCAGATGTGTTTTCGACTATGGCCCAGTTTGCAGTCATCTGCAAACTTTGTCAGCCATAACCCTCCTGTGTTTGCTTGTACTTCAGAAAAGTAGATGCCGAACAAGAGTGGACCCAGGACTGAGCCCTGTGGGACACCACTTGTGACAGGCTTTGAGTCTGACATGGCTCCAGCAACTCTGACCCTGTGGGTTCTGTCACTTAGCCAGTTTGCAACCCATCTTGTGATGTATGGGTTTACATTCAAGCTGATGAGTTTTTCGATGATACCTGAGTGGGGTATTGTGTCGAAGGCCTTTGCCAGGTCAAGGTAGGCTGTATGGACTGCCTTTTCCTCATCAATGGCCTTGGTGACTGTCTCGAAAAAGTCAACCAAGTTTAAGAGGCAGGATCTGCCTTTGACAAAGCCAAACTGGGTTGGATCCAAAGTCTGCAAGTTCCCTATGTCTTTATTTATGAGTTCCATTATGATCCTCTCCATGGCTTTGCAGATAAGGCTTGTCAAGCTAATGGGGCGGTAATTTCCAGGGTCTGTGGAGGCACTGCCCTTATGAAGTGGGACCACAGTTGCCGTGCGCCACTCCTTGGGTACGTATCCTGAGGTGAGGCTAAGATTAAACAGCTGTCCTAACTGTGGGTTTAATTCCTCGTTGAGTTCATGAAGCACACAGCCGGGGACACCATCCGGTCCCATGGATGCTGTGGTTTTTGCCTTAGTGAGGGCAGTTCTCACCTGGGCGTTGGAAATGTTTGGGGGGCTACAATCCTCTGGAATAGATATCTCTCCTTTTGGGGGGGGGAGTTTGCACTGAACCTGTCAGCCAGTATGTTAGCAATGTGTGTAGGTTCAGTAATTTTCACATCATTTTGAACTAATTCTGAGCATATCTGGGAGTTTCCTCCTAGGTTTCTAACATAGCTAAAGAAGGCCTTATGATTGTCTTTAGAGTCCTTGGTGATTTTTCTCTCAAAATTTGCCTTGGATGATTTTATGAGAGCTCTTAGTTTTTACTTATAATGATCAAAGGTGTCTTACCTTTCAAGGATTTTGCTCTATCTTGTAGTAGCTTCCTCCTTTTGTTGTAGAGCTTGTTTATGGCTGGGGTCCACCAGACTGGGCTTGCCTTTGGTACAGAGAGTCTTAGTTTTGTTTGGGATTGCCTGATCCATGCAGTCCTGTAGGTGCTGGTAGAAGGCATTTGTAAGTGATTCAGCGGTTTGAGTAATGTTTACCACTGGCTCAGGGGCCTTAAAGGAGACCACACTAGTTTTTAGAAGTGTGAAATCGGCTTTTGAGAAGTTTTTCACTGTGGTCTTTTTTGTTTCAGGTGCGGGTGGGATGAGGACCTCCAGCGAGATTAGTTTATGATCTGATCTCACCAGTGAGGGGTATACTTCCGGTGTTGAACATTTTGATCCCATGTTCGTGATGATGAGATCAAGTATGTTTTCTCCTCTTGTGGGGATGGTGACTAGTTGTTCCATGGCATTTGAGTTTATGAACTCCAGGAATCTTTGGGTTAGAGTGTTCGGGCTTGAGTAGTGTTCCCAGTCTATATTAGGGTAGTTGAAGTCACCTAGTATGATGGTGTTTGGAGATACATTTATCCCCTCCAATGTTTTCAGGAAGGCCATGTGAGGTTCCTGAGTTTGAAAGGGTGGCCTGTAACATGCTACAAATTGCAGAGCAGTCTTGCCTATGGTTAATTGCACCTGGATGGTCTCCGATGCATTGTGCATTGCCACCAACCTTGAGGTGTGGGTGTCCTTTATGAATATGGACACCCCCCTCCTTTCTTGGTGTTGTCCGGATTTTGGGGCGGAGCATGATATGAGGTGAAACCTGTTAGTGCTGGGGTGCTCTCAGCAGCCTTGAACCAGGTTTCTGTCACAGCACAGACATCGATGTTCTCCATATTGAGAAGGGCCTCGAGTGCGTGCATCTTGAGAGTGAGACTTCTGGCATTGAGCAGCATTACCCTTAGTTTTTTCCTTTTTGGTGTTCTAGGGTGGTAGGTTTAGAATTTGAACCTTGCCTAAAAAGGCACTATGGGGTGGCAAGAGCCTTTGCCAATATCCGGAAGCCCAGGGTGACAGGTGCAAGCCGTCCCTTGCGAAGCAGCGTGGCTTGTCCAGCATGTCATCCCAGGCAGACAGACATTGGATCCCCTTTGAATGACACCAGAATTTAAGCCAATTATTAAAGCTGATCATCTTATCACTGTATTGTGGCATCATTCTAGGTGAAGGTAGGATACTGCTCAAGGTCAGGGTCATACCTGCCTGGGCTACATAATCAGAGAGCTCCTCGATGTCCCTTTTCATGTAGTCCAAGGAGGTACATCTCAGGTCGTTGACACCAGCGTGGACAATGACTGAGTCGTACTTGTACCTGCTGTTGAGAGACCTGAGTGCTTGTGTTATGTGGCGGATTCTAGCGCCCGACAGGCAGCTTACTGTGACCTTCTCCTTACTCAGTCTGGTGGCGGGGCGTCAGTGTGTCTGACTATGGAATCACCAATGACAAGTGTGTCTGGCATTTTGTTTGGCCTTAAAGGCTGTGACTGTTTGACACTCTGACTGTGTGGTCTATGTGTTGCATGTGTTGGATCGTGAGGTGGTAGTTGTTTGGGTGTCTGCTTTGGTGGCCTCTGCTGTTTTGGTAAATTTTTGATCAGAGCCTCCGAGTATGTCTTTGTGTGAGTATGTGTATGATTTGAAGTTGTGATGGTACCATGTGTGACTGGGTATGTATTGTGTGTGGTTACCTTCTCCTCCTGTTTGGTCTTGCCAGTCCTATGTTGAGAGAGCTCAGCCTCCAGTTTGGCCGTATAGTTGCATCTCTCGCATGTATTTGTGTTTTGTGGGAGAAGGAGAGGATTGTCTGTGTACATGAGGCAATTGTAACATTGCCTCAATATTCCCAGGTTCACCAGTTGAGCTGGAGAGGACACTAGCAACTGATCCCTCGACATACTAGAAGTAGTAGATAAAGAGACTTTCAAAGGACTCCGGGGGAAGTGGGTTTTAGGCTGGTGGGGTACTATCTATAATAAGAGTGCTTTATCAAGGTGCAAGTACTGTAGGAGTAAGTGCTAGGCTTTACAGATGGAGAATAGTCTATCCATGTTTAATGTCTAATTCCTGTCTAACATATTCATGAAGCTGTGTTTTTTTTTTTCAAATCACTTAAAAAGTTAATACAACATGTTTTACATCAACATGCATTTTCTGAACAGTATGATATTCTATTGTCTGTCATTAATGACTAACTTCAGTTTTCAGTGATTACCAGAAAATCAAAAAAATATGAGGGACGGCAAAAAGTAAAAAAAAAAAAAAAATCAGGGAAGTTAAAAAGTTGACTAGAGTAACAGGTTATACACTATCATGCCTTTTCTGACTAATAATAATATGTATAAGACTCTAATGTTTGGCATTATTGATGGACTATAATTCTCAGCAGTTTGCCAGAAAATAAAAAAATATAAGGTACATGAGACAAAATTAGAAGTTATGTACCTACCATAACGTTCCATGTTAGTTGTCTTCTCTCGCCTTCTTTCTTGCTGGATGGGTTCGGAGCCGATCCTCGGCTCCGACTCGGCACTTGCTTTAGCTTAGGAACTCCTTTTACCAGCTCGAGGCAACCCTATATCCCATGATGCAAGGTGGAACTACCTCAGATCTCGTTTGGTAGCTAACCTACCCTGCTAAAGACTATCCTAACATAATTAGGAACACAAGTTCCTAATAGAAGTCCTCATATGAAGGCTCCGGAGGAAACAACCTAATAGGAACTCTTCAAGATCTGTCCAGGCCAGGGGGAAGGAGGGAGGGGCCAAGAAAGAAGGCGAGAAGACAACTAACATGGAGCGTTATGGTAGGTACATAACTTCTAAATGTTAAGTTGTCAATCTCGCCTTCATTCTTGCTGGATGGGACCGCGTCACTAGCACCTGTATCCCGGGTGGCTCAATGGAACAGACTCTTGAGAACTGTGGAACCAAAACTGGCCCTATCTCTGGAGGCCAAGTCCAACTTGTAATGAGAGACAAAGGTATGGGGAGTAGCCCAAGTAGCTGCTGCACAAATGGTATCAATGGGTAGTCTATCCTGAAAAGCTGCAGAAGTGGATAGACTCCTGGTTGAGTGTGCTTTTGGCTTAGAAGATAGCTGTTTGCCTCTGAGAGAGTACACATAGGAAATAGTGGAAGTCAGCCATCTGGATAAGGTCACTTTAGATACTGGAAGACCTATCCTGTTTTCTGCATAGGAGACAAATAATTGGTCCGATTTTCTGAATTGTTTAGTTCTATGCAAATAGTACCTGAGCTGACGGTGGACATCCAAAAAATGCAGTTTCTGTTCAGCTCTGTCGGAATAGTTTGGGAAAAAGACTGGTAGGTCTATAGATTGGTTAATGTTGGTTTGAGATACGACTTTGGGGAGAAAGGAAGGGTTAGTTCTTAATGATACCCTGTCCTTATGAAAAAACAAATAAGGTGAATGAATGCAGAGAGCTTGAATCTCGGAAACCCTTCTTGCAGAAGTGACAGCCAGTAAAAATATAGTTTTCCAGGTCAATAACTTCAAAGAACATGAAGCAGATGGTTCGAAGGGAGGTAGTATCAAGGATGCTAACATTAAGTTTAGATCCCATTGCGGAGGAGGATGCTTTATAGGTGGTTTTAGGAGAAAAACTCCTCTCAGAAAGGCCTTGCATAACCTATGAGACATAATGTTATTGTCATGCAAGCCAACATGATACTTGGAAATAGCAGCCAGTTGTACTTTGACTGTAGATGACGAGGATCCTGAATGAAAAACCTCCACCAGGAAATCTAAAACCAAATGTACAGGAGCAGTAAAGGGGTCAATATTTCTGGAATTTGCCCAAATAGAAAAATGTCGCCACTTGCTAGCATAAACAGTCCTAGTGGATGACTTCAAGGAAGACACTAAAATGTCTCTGACTGAGTCCGAAATCATCGGTAGCCTGGCTAGGGTAGGAAGTGGAGCAACCAAGCAGTGAGGTTGAGAGAATGAATGGCCCGGTGCTGCTGACCCGACTGGTGGATCAAGAGATCCGGAACTGGGTCCAGATGCCAGGGCTGCATCAGAAGGTGATGATGCAGAGACGGAAACCAAATTTATCGAGGCCAATAAGGGGCAATGAGGATCAACTTGGCTCTCAAAACGGTGGCTTTCTGAATGACTTGTGGAATCAAGGGAAAAGGAGGAAAAGCGTACAGAAGTCCCCGGGGCCAATCCTGGGTTAGAGAGTCTCTCAGGGGTTGGCCTGGAAGGGGAAAGAGAGTGAAGAAATCGGGGCACTTGTTGTTTTGAGGAGTAGCAAAAAGATCGCAACAAGGAGTGCCCCACTTCAGAAAAATCTGATCCACTACAGATTGATTGAGAGACCACTCATGAGGCATCAGAATGGATCTGCTCAGCCTGTCCGCTAATAGGTTGGACCTGCCGGGGATGTGCGTTGCTATCAGAAACCGCTGAGAAGAGATCGCCCATTGCCAAAGTCTGAGAGCTTCTCGACATAACGGATAGGACCTGGTCCCGCCCTGTTTGTTGATGTACCAGACTACGGACATGTTGTCCGTTTGTACTGCAATAGTACCCGTGGGAAGAAAGTCGTTGAGGGCTTGCAATGTTAAAAGCACTGCTCTCATCTCCAGGACATTTATGTGCAGATGGTATTCTATGGGTTGCCACGTCCCGTGGACCATCCTGCCCTGATAATGTCCCCCCCCACCCGATCAGAGAGGCATCCGTAGTGACTGTGGCAACTGGAGGAGGGGGAATAAAGGGTCGGCCCTGATGAAGAAGAGGGGAAGATATCCACCAGTTCAGATGAGCTCGGCACGACTGTGTTACCAAGATTTCGTGCCTCATCGGGAGACTGTGGTACGACCACTGCATGAATAGCATCCACTGCAGAAGACGCATGTGGAAGCAGGCCAGTGGTAGAAGAACAATGGCCGCAGCCATAAGACCTAGAACCTTCAGTATAAATCTGGCTTTGATCTTGTTGCTTTGCAATAGAAGCGAGCAATTTTGGATGTCCAGAATTCTTTGATCTGTTAGTCTGGCTAACATTTTGACGGTGTTTAATTCTGCGCCTATAAAGGTGATAGATTGGGAAGGCAGCAGAGAAGATTTTTTCGAAATTTACTGAAATTCCCAAACTCCTGCAAATCTGTAGAGTGTAGTCTCTGGACTGAAGAAGCTGACACTTGGTGGTGGCAGAGAGGAGCCAGTCGTCCAAATAGGGAAACACCTGGAATCCTTGACGTCTCAGATGAGCTGTGACCACTGCCATGCATTTGGTAAACACTCTGGGGGCTGAAGTGAGGCCAAAGGGCAGTGCTCTGAATTGGTAATGACTGGTCCCTAGCCGAAAGCGGAGAAACCTTCTGGAGCATCTGTGAATCTTTATGTGATAGTACGCATCCTGAAGGTCTATAGAGCACATCCAGTTGTCCTTGCCCAGAAAGGGCAGAATGGACTGAAGCGTGACCATCCAAGTCTTGCCTTCTTGACAAATCTGTTTAGATTGCTCAGGTCTAATATTGGTCTCCGATCTCCCGTCCTTTTGGGGACCAAAAGAATCTCAGTAGACGCGGATCCTACCTGGTCTGCCGGCACAGTCTGGACGGCTCTTTTTCTAGGAGCTTTGAAACCTCCTGTTCTGCCAAATCCCTTTGACCGGGTGAGATGTCTGGAAGGGATTGTAGAGGTCGGAAACCTTTTGAAGGGGATTTTGTAACCCTCGGATATGATCGACTGTACCCACATCTCTTGAGATAGGGATTGCCAGGCTACTGGGTACAGCGAAATCCTTCCCCCGACTGCCTCCAAGGGTGGACAGTCGGGCAACACCTCAGGGGTGCTGAAAGGGCTTCTCAGGAAGAGACTCCTGTTGCCCTGGTTCTGAGGACCCCCTGCCTCTAGGGCGGCGTCTATTATTGTTACCCCTCTGCCTCTGGGGGTAAACTGACCACGTGTGTCCGGTGTAGCTCCTTGGGCTTTACAGAACCACATCTTCCCCCCCTTCTGACCCTTGGGGTATGGTCTAGAAGGAGTGGAAAACTGGACTCCAATGGCAGAAAGAGTTTTACCGTCCTGCTCACACTTGGTCAAGGTATCCTTCACCTGAGGTCCGAACAAAGCCGAACCATCAAAGGGGGTATTAGTGAAGGATGCCTTAAAGGGGTCCGCAAAATTACAAAGCCGCATCCAGGCTTGGCGTCTAAGAGCAACTCCTGTGCCTGCGGCCCTGCTCGCTCCATCGGCCGCATAGGATATGAGCCGCATGGAGGAGTTAGATATGGAATTCAGGATTGCTAGCTGTGAGGCAATCTTTTCCCGAGCCCCAGCAGCAGAAGGATCCTGGACTACTTCACCCAGTTCCTTGAGAACATCTCATTGAAGCCTGGTGAAGTGACAAAGATAATTCAGCGAACGCATAGCAAAGGTCGCTGAAGAAAACATCCACTTTCCATACCTGTCCATGGTCCTAGAATCCTTGTTAGGAGGATGGACAGGTACTGAAGGATCCGCCAGTTCCTTCTTAGTGGCCGCCACCACCATAGCATCCACAGAGACACCCTTGGAAAGGAACTGTTTGTCCGAAGAGGCCGTGATGAATTTGGATGGTCTCCTGGGGACAGGTTCCACAGAATCTGGAGCCGCCCACGCCTTCCGAGCCACTACCTGCATCAGTGGGTCGAAAGGCGGAGACAGCCAGGAGGTGGAGGGGCGGGATCCAAAAGCCTCCAGGTATACCGACTCATCCTCGGAGGGGTCAATGGAGGGCCAATTCCCCCTCTGTTTGAGGAGCTCAAGGATGTCTGAAAAGGAGACATCCTCAGACGGGGACCGTGGGGAACCCTCCGACTCATCTAAGTTGGTATCAGATGTAGTAGACTCAGGGGAGTCTGTGTGTTTCCTCTTACACGTCCTCTTCCGAGGGGGTTCCCCTGCAGGATCAGGAGAAACCTCGGAAGAGGAGGAAATTCCCAATGGGGAAACCTGGGGCGATGGATCCCTGGGCCTGAGAGCAAGAGGCTGGCAAGAGGCATCTCCGAGGAAACAGGAATGACCAGCTGATGAGGGAGGAGCTAGAGGGATGGACCAAGCTGACCAGGCTCAGAGCCCAGGACCCTCATCACCTCCTCATCTCCTCCCCTCGGGAGGAGGCGGAATCCCCGCTCTCGAGAGAAAATGGCTACACTGAGAGAGGAGAGGAAGGGAGCCGGGCCCGAGGCGCTGATCTTACCAAAGCTGAAGCCCGAGGAGAGGCGGGGTCGGACAAGGGTCCGATGCCACTAGCCCCTCGGAGCCGACAAGGAAACCCGGCGACGGATCCCTCCAAGGAAGGTCTCAAGGAGGAGATCGGAGCAGAGGATGACGGAGCCGAAGGATGTATCGGCTCCGGCACCGAAACAGTCGCTGTCCCGTGAAGCTCCAGCTCCGAACTGAGATGTGGAGTCGGAGGAGGAAGTTCAAGGGGTGAGGCTATAGCCGAAGTCTGATGAGACGGGCTATGGAGCATTTGGGCCAGTGCCTGAGACTTCAACACCCTGCTTACCACCCTCTCCAAGTCGTGGTCAGACAGCCTGGAAGATCTCGAAGATCGGCTCCGATGGCTCCGCTCCGACAAAAGAGGAGACCCTGGAGCCAAGTGGATACTCAGTAACGAGGGGGACCGAGATCTCTTTCGGGACGGAGCCATCGGGGCCGAAGTCCCTGAACTCCAGATGGAGCGAAGGTTTCGGCTCCGATGCTGGATAAAGTGTCGGCTCCAGCCGGAGCCGACAAGGTTACAGTAGATAAGGTATTGGAGCCAGCTGGCACCGAACCCACTACTTTCGAGGCAGATATATCGGTTCCAGCCGGAGCCGATCTCGGCACCGGCGGGCGGAGCCACCGGAGGAGGCTTGGATACTGAAGCCTGAGCCTTCGGTGGCTTAGAAGGTTTCCCAGACCCTGCCTTTGAGGGAGAACCTTCTGGCTTAAGTAAGCCACGGAGGATAAGTTTGTTCCTCCTTTCCTGCAGGACTCTCTGGCTAAAGGAGTGACACAAAGCACAGGAGTCCTGCAGGTGCAAAGGCCCCAGGCAATAAACACAAGAAGTGTGACCGTCTGTCAGAGACATTTTCTGACAGCACGAGTCACACTTCTTGAAGCCTGAGACCTTGCCTTCCCTAGACATATCCTAGGTGGAAGAACACAGACAAACCCCAACAAACACACAAATTAATCCCCTACACACAACACACAGGAAGGGATTAACAACTGGAGTTTAAGGCCTAACTAAAACTTTTACACTAAGGTTTAAAAGGGGTTATAAAAGTTTGAAAAAACAAGGGAATAGGGTGGGCTGTATACACTACAGACTACACTATGACTAAAAAGGGGAAAATAAAAATCCTAACTAAGCTTTTCTTTCTTTGACAAGAAATTCACTTACCTCTGTGAAGGAGACCTCTTTTGCTAAGCGGCAAACGAGATCTGGGGTAGTTCCGCCTTGCATCATGGGATATAGGGTTGCCTCGAGCTGGTAAAAGGAGTTCCTAAGCTAAAGCAAGTGCCGAGTTGGAGCCGAGGATCGGCTCCGAACCCATCCAGCAAGAATGAAGGCGAGATTGACAACTTAACATTCAGGGATGGTCTACAAAATCTGGCAGTTGCAGAAATGCTTTATGATACCAATTCATGTGATGGACTGGTCTTAACTGTCAGTGATAGGGTTTAGAATGTTATGGCAGTTGAATTCTAAGCTGCATGGAAACACACTGCTATGTTCTTCTCCATTATCACCTAAATGGGAAGGAAATGACTGTATGAGATAGATGTTTAGGGGAATCACACGCAGAAGGATACACAGAATGACAAGGAGAAAGGAAGAGGGGTATAAGGGTTGGGAAGGAAAGGTATACTTTGAACAAGTGCCCATTTTTTTCAAGAAGGTTAGAGCAGGAAACTAGCACTAGGAATCTGTGGATAAGAAAGCAGGCATAGGGATGGCAGAAGGGGCAAACACACACAAAATAAAAAGCCCGCATTGGAGGTGCTGACAGACATGGGGAGGAGAACAAAGGAGGACAAACACAAGTAATCGGTGGTAGGACAGTTTCTAATGGGGAGGATTGGACAACAACTGTCTTTATAGTTGGGCCCATTCACTGTTGGTCCTCTGGTCAGGCTTGGACATGTGTGACTATAAGTTGAATGAATATGTGCTCCAAGCTGCCAATGTGATTGTAAAGCTGTTGGTCCACCAAGGCCATCAACAGACCTTCCACTTCCTACTGAGTGACATACTGGGACACACCAGTGACAACCCCCAACAGACAGTCTATAACCCCTCTGGAAATGAACCACCAGAGGGCAGCAGGAAACCCTCTAGTTCATCTCTTGTTGGATAATCTACACAGTCTGCAGAGAGAGTCTGGTTTGTAGACAGTTGAGGTTTCAGCAGCCAAAGCCAGGGCTTGTGCACAGTGTGGTGACTGCTGCAGCAATGCATCCTCTGCTGGTGGAATGGAGAGAAACAAAACAACAGAAGACAAGTAAAAAAAAAAAGAAGCCAGTGCTAAAGAGAAACACAAAAGGAAAGCAATTATTAGTAATGTGCATTATACTGAGTGGCAGTACAGTCCGAGTAAGAGTAAAATGCTAAGAATGCAATTGCAAACCAAAAACATTATATAGATAATTCTGCAATATGTGTACTACAAGGTGCAAGATTAAATGTCACTGAACCAGTTCCCCATGTGTAGGGCATATGAATAACACATGAGCTGCAAGCAGTGTACCTGCAAGGGGCCACCCCAAACATGATTTGCCCAGCCCATAGGAGTTTACCAGGAGGTGGCAGACATGGCCTGCAAAATGTTACCCTATATGGCTCCGTGGAGACCATGACATGTATACACTGCTGCATAAGTCCAAAGTTAATACACACAGGACACTGAAATCTAGTGGTAATGACATGCAATGACAAGAGACAACCACCATGGATCATCACTGGATAGCCTGTTAGATGCATGTCAGTGGTATGCCAGGTGTAACTGGCATAGATGGGGTGGTGAAATAGCCACTGCAAGAGTCAGGAATAGCAAGGCAAAATGACCTGGGCACTGTATAGCAAGGGCAGGGGGATAGGCATAGATGTGGCACTAAATGATGCCAACCAGTCATGTCCAAAGTAGGCAATGACACCTGTGATGATAACAGAACACCCACTATCAGCCCAGTCTGTATCCCAATGCCACTAGTGGGAGCTCTTGGTGGTAGGATTGGCAACAGAATGGTTCAGATACTGTGACAAGGTATATGACACACAAAGCAAAGCTGTAAGCAGTGGTTAAAATAATTAGCAACAATGTAAACAGAGAAAATTAAACAGATTTCTAACTGGTATGTGACTATAACATCAGTACCATATACATACCCTGATGTCCTGGTCAGTCTGGCTTGCCAGCTCTTGCATATCAGCAACAGTTCTTTCTTTTCAGCAGGTGCTGAAAAACAGAAAAAAAACATGTACATGAACCTCAAGTACTGCATAAAAATGAACATAAACACCACCCTATAGGGATTGGCATAATGGTTATGGTTTTTACCTCACAGATACCAGGTACATGGTTTGATTCTTTCCTTTGGTTATTGGACAGGCTTGTAACAGTCTGCAGATAAATAGCATTTACCTATGTAAGCTGTGATGCCCCAGCACTGACCCAGTAATCAAGGAGCTTCAATTTTCACCACTGGCAAAAGTGGGAAACATACACACTGGTAGGATGACAAGTACACACACAGTAAAATGTAATTTCCCCACACAGAGACCACAATCAGTCTGGTGCTGGTTTCTCCCTCTTTCTCCAGATCCCCAGTAAGACTCTCCACTGGCACAGCTATAGAGTCGAGTCCTTAGCCATGGTTCCAAGCAAAGTTCTCCAACATTCTCACTGTCCAACCAGTGCTTCGTGTCCCTGGCCAAGTAGCTGGCACACACAGTCTTGGAGATTTGTTTTAGACACACACACACACATACCTGGGAAGGGCTGGCACAGGTTTACTATCTATGCCTCCTTCTGCCCAGACTATAAGGTAGTTATCACTGCCACCAGAACTCCTTATCAGCTACTTTAAGACCTTTAACAAAGGGTGTCCAATCTTACTGTGTAATGTTACTGTTAATCCAGATGGTAGTCTGACCAAGAGCAAGGGTATTAGGAGTGGCCCATAGTGTCACCAAATACATATACAAGTACTTTCAGAGCTTAAATATGTTTCACAGATATCAGCCACAATGATAGGTGTAAATATATTTAATAATAAATAATAAAAGAACAAGACAATACTCAGGGAGTAATCAATTACATCAGAGTTCAAAATCACAGGAAATATTTAAAATAACATTGCAGGAGAGTTTCAAATAAATAAAGAAAACATCTAAAACTATACTTTACTATTTTCCTATCATAGAGTTACTATGCCCTAAAAACGTACTTACAGAACAACAAGCAGGCAGAAGTGGTGAGTGGATGGTTTCCAGTCAAAGACAAATACAAAATCCCCCATCCCCTCTCTCTCTCTCAGAGAGTTCTTAAATTAATATCAAATATTAATGCTGGGGTAGCTGGCTGGATGACATCACTTTTTGTCACCTGACTTCAGTTCCCAGGCTCACAAACAACCCCCACTGATGCAGCATCTAGCATCTCCTTGTGAAAATACATAACCTTCAGATGTTTGCAGTTGCTAGAAGGCATAAAACAATAAAACACTTATAATACAATGCAGAAGGCACCCTAGTTCTATCCATCCTGTCTCCTTGCTACATTGAAACTAACTTTTATAGCACAATTATAAAACAATTTAATTTAAACTACTTCATTGACATTTTGCAAGTTAACCCTCTATGTTCTAGTTCCCACAGTTAAAACATATACATTTACACAGGTACAATAGTTTATATACATTTCTGTTCATTCCCAGTATGGTACACTGTGGACACATTCTTAAGCTCAATACTTTACATACACACTTCGGTACCAGGAGCTTGATATACAGGCAACATACAGTTCTAATATAGTGGTAACACAAGCAATTGCATCTTGCTGATATTCACAAATGACATATAACTATTTACAATATTCCAGATAGCTGTGCTGGCAGTATCTCTTTCTGTCACACTTCTATATAAATTATATTAATATTCACAACTGACATATAATTATTTACAAAATTCCAGATAGCTGGCCTGGCAGTATTTCCTTTTGTGACATAAGCAACCACAAATCACAACTAATTACATTAGAATTTTGTTTAGCTCTTTCTAGCCTCCTGTTCCTATTTGGATAAAAAAGGTTATTGTGTCATCTCTTTAGATCACTGCAATGATGCTGGCACTGCTCACTGGAGTGGGTGATGCCGGCATCACTTACCACACTGAAAAGGCAGTGCTAGGCTTCTTCCTTTTACTGGGGGCCCTCATAGGTATTCCTCAACAAGCACTCCCAGTGGTCTCAATGAATGAGACTGAGAAAAAGTTTGGTCACTTTCCTGCACCACACAGGAGGCCTCCCAAACTCACATCCTTCAGAAACAATGCTCACTTTACACATAGCTATATAGAGGAAAATAGTGGCAGATTCATGTTGGTGCATGTTGAGAGTATCACAAGATGGTTAGCAACCAGTAATTTGAAGTCACATATAGTTATGTATTACCAACCCTGTTGCCAGAGCAGGGAGGGGTGGGAAGATGTGCTGGAGAAAAGGTATTGGCTTTATATAAACCACATTGATGTCCATGGCTGTGGGCTTTGTGGTGGAGCATAGAGCCTGTGGTCCCATGGAAGTCACAGACCTACCTGGGCACCCTCAGACAACTTTGCAGTCTTCAAAGCAGGTGCAAATGCTTGCATATACCTTATTGCACAGTCTCATCTTGGTATGTATTGCGTCATTGACCCTAAATTGCTTCATTAGCATAATTGCCATTCTACAAGCTCTGAAATTGTGTGATACAAGCAGGCACTGCCATTGTAATGCTCATCAAGCTAACAACTTTTTTCTAGAGTACTGCATGGATCAGGCTGTGTGGTAAGGAAATGGAGGCTAGTGGCAAGTGAGCAGAATGACTGGATAACTGTAAGAATCTTTTGTGTGGATGATTGTCCCACAGGTGCCTGTTGATAGAAGAGAATGCAGGAAAAGATATGATGGATTTGCACAATAAGTAATTACACTGATCTACAGAGTACATAAGTACAGAACATCAGTAGGTATAAGGGTACATTAGTCATTAGCAGGTGGGGAGACAGACTAGATAACTGGGGGGATCCACAACTACCTGCTGACAACAGGAAAGGAGAATGGGGAAGGTTGCAATGAGGAATGAGAGAGGACAATGCATCAAAGTTATGGCTGTAGACCTATGTGAGTTGGACTATAGTCTTGAGTAGATGGCTCAGATGGAGAGGACAGTGTTGTGATGCACAATGTCTGCATCTATATGGAACATAATGGATGTGGTGCATTTGAGAATCATCATAATCATCAATCTCCTTTTCCCCATTTTCTACATGGGATTGGGGTGTCGCGTGAACTGTCACTATCTCTCTCTGTTCAGTGCCACTCTCCTACCTTCTTTGACACTCATGCCCAACTGTCACAGGACTTCTCTCACACAGTCCATCCATCTTTTTGCTGTATACCCTCATTTTCTCTTGCCTTTTTCCTGTCTGGCCCAAATCTTCATCACCAGATTGTCTTTTGCTTTTCTGCACATGCCCAAGCTACCATAATCTTTTCTATTTGACCTTTTATGCAATTGGAGCCACTTTGGCTTCTGCTGTTATGTCTTTATTTCTTCATCTGTCCCACAGTGTGCACCCTACCACCCACCTCAGGTACTTCATCTTCATCACCTCTAGCTTCCTCAACTGCTCTGCCTTTACTGCCCAGGTTTCTGTACCATACAGTAGTACTGATTACACCACTGTTTTATGCACCTTACTTTTCAACTTCTTTGGCATTCTTATGTCATATACTACAGTGTGTATGAATGCAAGTAAGGGGCAAGTGTGTGTGTGCTTGTGTGTGTGTGTGTGTGTGTGTGTGTGTGTGTGTGTGTGTGTGTGTGTGTGTGTGTGTGTGTGTGCAAACAAGGGCTGTGTGTGTGTGTGTGTGTGTGTGTGTGTGTGTGTGTGTGTGTGTGTGTGTGTGTGTGTGTGTGTGTGTGTCTGTGTGAATGTGTGAATGCAAGCAAGGGGCAAGTGTGTGTGTGTGTGTGTGTGTGTGTGTGTGTGTGTGTGTGTGTGTGTGTGTGTGTGTGTGTGTGAATGCAAGCTAGGGGCAAGTGTGTGTGTGTGTGTGTGTGTTTACAGTGTATCATTTGTAAGCTATTTAAACAAACAGGAAGGAAAAATAACTGGGAGTTTGATGCTTTGGAAAGCAGTGATTATTCCCAGTGCTATGGAGCTTGGTTCTAAATTTGACAGGAGGAGTGCAACAATAAAAGTCTCCCACTGTAAGGAAGGAAAGGCTGACAAGAAAACAGTACATTAGTCTGGTCACCTGCTATGAGCTGTCAATCACATGTAGATAATGGGTCAAATTACCCTTAGCTCTTTCACAGCTAGGGAAGGTAGGTGTGGAGGGGGAGGGGAGATACCTTGAAGAACTAGATTTCAGCCTTCACAAAATAAATCAAGTTAGCATTTCTAAGAAGAAAGAGCAATAAAATGTAATTTTCAATTCTGTCCTGAGGCATTTGCACTGCTTGTGTTTGAAGTAGTCATTGAAAAAGGGTAAAATTTTAAACAAAAGTAGGTGACTATAACACAGCAGTGAATGCCTGTAAAATTGGTGCACTGACAGGAGCTTTAGGGAAAAAGTGGCAGACATGATGCAATTTTTTGGAGGCAAACAATGCATTCTGGGATACTTAGAGGCAGACTAAACAATCAGAATTATTTCAAGATGCTAGACCCCATGTGGTCAGAGTCAGAAATTGCAGATAAAAATATCTAAAAAGCTCTAAATAGTCCCAGAGTGATGTTAAAATGTAGGAAACACCAAACCATGATGAAATAAACATGTGTTTTGAGTCTGTGGGTATGGTTCTCCTTTAAGGCAATTATAAATTAAAATGAGAGGCTTAAAGAAGTGGTTCAGGAGGAAATTGAAGAACTTAATGAGCACATTAAAATGACTTAATTTTTACTATTGCTTCTGAAAAAGAGAAATATTTTAATATTAGGAAAGGTATAGATGACAAATGTGATGAACTAATTAACAGGAAACTAAAAACATTATAAAGGGATGTGCATGAATATAGAGAAAATGTAAGTTACCCTAAAGCAAAAGATTTTAAAAGGTATGATGAAAATAATATGGTGAATAGTGACAGAAATGAAGAATATGACTCTAGGGAAGAAGGACAAGGTAGTGAAAATATAGGAGATTTAAATGATTTCTCAGAATTCCCATCCCTTCAAAAATCAGAAAGGCTGAAAAATAAAACACCTCTCCAATACTAGCAACATGTTTACTGGGGGGGGGTGAGGGGAGGGGGAGAGTGAGATATTAATATGTGAATGTACAGCCCCTACTTATGCAGACAGCTGGGATGAAGCTCCAGAAGCAACTATTAAAAACAACTATAGGTATACTAGGAATTACTTTAATATTTACAATTTTAGTAATATTGTACTGGTTGATGGGCATTCAGCCTATTGTCAAAAGGCTTGAAATTTATTCCCCAGAAAAAGGTTGATTTAGCAAAACCCATCTTAGATTTAAAGATGTTTGTAAGAAAAATTAATCCTGGGTTAGTTTTGCCACCACAAAGCATGGTAAATGAAAATAATATGAGAAGAAAGAGTACTTACAACCCCCCTTTACATCTGCAACTGAAAAATGTTGAAGGTATAGTGGAGAAGGAAATTAGAAAATAATTCTCCAAAGTTAGGTATAGACCCAACTTGAATTTTGAAGAGAAAAGAAATTTGACTGAGTTAAAAAATAATAATGACATCAGGGTTATGAAACCCGATAAAGGTGGGGGGATAGTTATAATGGATGTTATACTGTACGAAGGAAAAATTAATAACATTCTAAGTGACACTAATAAATATACTAGTACATCTAGGAATGAGATTAATATTTCATACAGGAAAATTGACCTGGCTTTAAATGACATGTTACTAGAAGGGCTGATTGGCCAGAATACTTATATATTTTTGATTAATGAAAAACCAAGAATACCCACAATCTTTGGAATCCCTAAGGTTCATAAAGATGAAATCGACCCCCCAAGACTGACCAATAGTTGTGGCTAAAGGGTCAACAATATCTTCTTTGGAAAAATATGTTGATTTGAAATTAAAGAAACTATGGCTTAAGAAAAAAAGTATTTTGAGAGATCCTTGGGATTTTTAAGGGAGATGAAACAAGAGTTATACAATGATAATATTGTTTTTGTTACAGTAGATATAGTTGATTTATTCACAAGCATCCCTCATACTGAAGGTATGCAACTATTAGAGGGAGTGATATTTGAGGATGGTGGACTTACACATAATGAACAATTAGTCTGCCTAAACTTAACGGACCTGGTTTTAAAGTACAATTATATTTACTTTAAAGGGGAATTTTTTCAACAAATTCATGGTGTTGCAATGGGTGCTGCCTGCACCCCTACTTATGCTACCCTTATATTGTCAAAATGGGAAGAGAAATATGTGCTTCAGTCTAAGTACTCTGATTGTTGGGTGTTATACAGAAGGTTCCTGGATGACATTTGTATTTTACGGACAGCTTCCTTAGATAAGTTACAGGAATTTATTAGTTTTCTGGGAAACATGACTAATTTTTTAGAATTTACTCATAAGTTTTTCTATGAAAAACTTCAGTAGCTAGACGTAGAAATATATAAAATGAACAATAGATTTAATTCTAAGATTTTTAGGAATGTGCTTTATATATTAAATAAGTGTTTTTCACTATTTGGTCATGGACTGCTATTTCTCCTTCCTGGGTGCTATTTTGGACTTTGGTTACTGGTATTTGTATTTTGGCACCTTTTCCATTTCTTTTTTAGTTTTATATAGCTGAAGAGTGCCTTATGGCTATCCTGAGCTATGGTTGCTAATTTTTTTTTCAAAGTTGCCCTTAGAGGATATTACAAGTTGTATTATGTTTGTTCAATCAGAGGAGGGTGTTCTGCCAGTGCTGGGACCTCTGTTTTTTATTCTTAGACAGCAACATCTTCCTCTTGTTGTATAACTTATTAATTATAGATGTCCACTAGGGAGGCTTGTTTTTTTCTTGAGGATCTTGTTTTGATACAATTAGGTACAGCAGTGTCAATACATTTGTATAAGTGATTATACAAGGTATTTGTGTATACCTTAGTATAGTTGTCAATGCCATCTGTAGGAACAGGAGCTTGGAAATTATTTATGCCATCCCCTAGGAGGGTATAATTAGCTTTGGTGAAAGTTTTTAGCCTGATTTCACCTAAGAGGGGTTCAGGTGTTATAGCTACTTCAAATGTGACTGATTTGTGATCAGATTTAACCAGTGAGGGTCCTATACCTGTGGTGGTGCAATGGTCACCCAGGACCAGGTCAAGAATATTTGAACCCTTTGTTGAAGTCAATCATTTTTTGTTTATATTATGGTATCATCCTAGGTGAGGGTAGAATGCTGCGCAAGGCAAGGGACATAACTGCCTGGGACACATATTCAGAGAGCTCGATCATTTCTCTCTTCATATAGTCCAGTGAGGTATGTCTCAAGTCATTTCACTAACATGAACTATGACAGAGTCATAATGGTACTTGTTGTTGAGAGACTTGTGTGCATGTGTGATATGATGGATCCTGGCACCCAATAGACAGCTGACCATAACCTTCTCCTTGTCTAGCCTGGTGTGTGAGACATCTGTGTGTCTCACAATGGAGTCACCTATGACTAAAAAATTTGGTTTAGATGCACTTTGCCTAAGTGGCTTATTTCATGAGACACTGATGCTTGTGTTTGTATGTGTATTGAGTGCTGTAGGTGCTGTATTAGGTGTAGCATGTTTGTGTTTGGAAGGTCTCTGGTGTTTAGTTAGGTTTCTGGTGAGCACCTTTGTGTATGATGGTTTATGTGTTGCGTGCATAGTTTGCAAAGGAGGTATAGTTTGTGAGCTGACAACCTGTTCAGTGTTAGTGTTCTGTGTGCAAGAGAGCAAGGATTCCAGACTCTTAGTGTAGATGCATCTCTCACAAATTGTACTTGCGTGATTTAGCAGTAAAGGGTTGTCAGTGTACATGAGGTAGTTGCTGCACTACCTCAGGATACCAATGTCAATCAGCCTGGTAGCAGAAATTGTGGGAAACTGACCATCCATAATGCTAGGTTAAACTTTTGTTTTCACAGTGAGGAAAGAAAATGGAGGGGTGTGGTATAACTGGGTGCTCTAAGCAGTACTAATGGGGTACTCTATAAAGGGGCTACACTAGTGGGTGTTCTCTAAATGGTATGAGACTATTTGTAGATTTAGTGGTTTTGGGACTGTTTAAGGGGGAAAAGTGCAGCTGAGGTGCTCTCTGACCAGCTAAGTGCAATTTAAGGACTTTTCATCTGGATCACAGGTAGCTACTATGGGAAAACTATCTACTGAAATTGTTGTGTCTATAATTACCAATGGTTACCCCCACCGTGTGGTAGTGCATGATGGTGCACTGTGGTGCACTATGCATAAACAGATGAATACCACAGAACAGTATGTGGTCGCCTAACTCTGTAGAGCTGTGTTAAAACAAGAAAAAACCCTCACAAACATGGGGCTTATTTAGCAACAGCGAGCACACTGAATTAAACAATTTAATCAATAAAAAAGCTCAAAACTGAGCCCTCTGCCAGCAACCTTCAATCAGATGAGTCCCAACTGCACACTCCTGCCACAAGGGTACAGAGGGGCCTTCTCCAACAAATGATAGCCTGGTTAAATGCTCAATTTAACAAACAGAACCATGTCTGAATCTAGTCTGTGCTACAGCAGACAAAAACTGCAACAAATCAGCAAGAACAGTTTAAAAATATCCACAGTATAACAAAAATACATTTTAAAAGTGCAAAATACAGTATAAAATTGTACTTATTGTTAGCAGAATGCAACAGATTCCTTGGATTGCACAGGTGAATACAGCAGAGCAGTGGCTGGTCGCCTCACTCTGTGGAGCTGTGTTAAAACAGTTAGGAAACTGAATTAAACAATTTAACCAATAAAAAGCTCAGAACTGAGACCTGCCAGCAACCTTCAATCAGATGAGTCCAACTGCACTCTCCTACCACAAGGGTGTAGGGGGGGCTCTCCAACAAAAGATAGCCTGGTTTAGTACTCAGTTTAACAAACAGATCAATATGCTACAGCAGACAAAAAGTGCAACAAATCAGCAAAATCTGTTTTAAAAAATCAGCAATATAACAAAAACAAAGTTTAAAAGTGCAAAATGCAGTATAAAATTGCACTTAGGTTAGCAGAATGCAACATATTCTTTAAATTGCACAGGTGAATACAGCAGAGCAGTGGCTGGTTTCCTGACTTGTTTTGCTTTGTCTAGTCTAAGCCATAGTTGTGAAACTGTTACTGTTTTTTGTCAGTGCCACAGCATGTTGCACCCACCTTTGCTGCATATTATCTTCACCTGCAGATAGTTCCTGCAATGGCTCCTTGACCACCACCTTCTCTGCCACTGACTCTAGTCTGTGTGGCCTTCCAGTGGTAACCCCTGATATTGTAATCTGCATACTACTATGTTGTGCAGCATTGCACAGGCAGAAAATAGCTTGCTGTAGGTTTCAGGGGCATATTGTAATGTGCCACCAGAGGCATCAAGACAGTGGGCCATTATCACTCTGAACTCACATCTAATGATGTTGTGGGCCTGAGGCAGTGTGGTGCTGTATTTTACTTCAGCCATGCTCTATGTTATCTGTCAGTGTCATGAACCATGGATCTAGGACATATCCAGCATCACCAGTACAATGTTCCTGTGGAAAATCATCCCACATGAATCATTGGATAGGTGGGATGTGTGCCAGATGTGAGAATCATAGGAAATGCCTGGATGGTGCACCGACACACACTCTATAAAATACCCTGTGCATTTAATGTACCATTGTACATCTAGACAAGGTAGGGGCTTGATAGCAATGTGGGTACAGTCATTGACCCCAAGAACTTCTAGGAAATGAGCTGTTTTGTAGAATGCATGTGTTGCTTCTCTCCTCTTTGTGGTTCTTGTGAACCACATATGCTGTAGCACATGCTACAACATAACATCAAAGAACTGGTGTACTATTCATGAGATTGATGAATGTGATACTCCTACCATGTCCACTGATTTTTGATGGAAAGTGTCTGTAGTAAGGTATATTAAACATATACATATCTTAGTATCCTCAGATATTGGTATTCTATGCATTCCATTGGAATCCGGGTGAGGATGGCACATGTCTACCAGATAATGTCTGATGTCTTTGTCTACACAGTAGAGTTCAACTATTCCCCTGTCATGGAGGTGATGGTATGTCAGGCTTGGTTGGATTCTTCGATGTGGAGAACAAATGACTTGCAATGTTGTAGACCCTTGCTGAAAGAATAACCATTAATATATACCGTTTGGCTAATATAACTGCTATTAATATCATTGTAGCATGGTCTGAGCTCATATTGAAATTACAGTGTACAAACTCACTGGCAGCCATAACTGATTACACAATTTTTATATGTTTCTGAATGAGTATGCCATGTTGTTTACCCTCATTTACATTTGCATTGGGGCTCATTAACATAATATTGCTCATTGCCATATAATTTTGGGGATTTATTATATGATGCTGACTATATGTCTATGCCACCTGCTTCTCTGAATAGTCCACAGCCTGTGCAAGACCACTCACTGTGCAGTCTTGCCAAACGTATTGTGCTATTCATTACTGAATTTTTCCTGTAGTGGACTTACTCCTAAAAAGTCTGTTCATTACCCTCCCATGGTATATCTTTAAATTTCAAGTTTTACAAGTATAGTGGTCCTCACTCTTTGCTTGGAATGTTAGTAACACTGTTAAGTTGTGAAGTTAAACAGTAGGAGCAGCTTGAAGCACATCATATTTGTTTTAATCCGTGTATATTTTTAAAATCTTGGCTAAATAGTAGACATGTAGCTAAGGATAGCATGCTTAAATGATACTATATTCTGACTGGTTGACTGAATATGCTCTGTCATTTAAGGTGTATTGTTTCGTTTGTTAGAGTTTTGAAAGATGCAAAGTCTCAGATAAGTCTTCTAATTTTTTATGTTATATAAACAAAAACATTAATGTGTCAAGAAAGTTTTATATATATTTTATTTTGCTTATATTAGATAGCTAAATGAACTGGTCTTTTTTAGACCATTTTCACTGTGATTTTAGCCACATGACCAAGGGTAAATATAACATATATGTGGACAATTTAGTGTAGTGAATCAGATAGCATGATTTTGGAAGGAATCCAGAATATAGTTATGTTAAATGATATGAGTTCCATTGTATCCATTTTAAAGTTGAAATCTGTTAACTGGCAATGATTTTTTGTGTTCTTTTGTGCTATTTATATACATATATAATCATTTTTAGTACTGCTTTCTATGATGTTATGAGGTAATGCCATCTGTGCCAGGGAGAGTAGGGCAATACATGTGTACAGATGTTAGCATAGTTAGCTGGTGTTTTGTAAATAATTTTATGTTATTTGGCTATCACACTGATTTGTACAGATGTTTGAGTTAAAAATATATTTATAGTCACTTGTGTTAAAAATACATCAACAGTAGGTCCTGCTGGGACTTCCAAGATGGCTGCATATTAAGTAACAGCTTGTTTCTAGCTCTCCCAGTATGAAACAGAAATTCAGCAGAGAAGGTCAGTAGACATGTGTTTATGGGTAAATGTCAGTAACTGGCTAGTAAGTTCACTGTGTGGATGCCAGGAATAAAGAAATACAGAAGACCTGAAAAAAATCAGATACAAAAAGTGAGGAAGAAACACTGCCTGGGGAAAGTTCTGCAGCTGTTCAGCAAAAATCAATGCAACCTTCAGACATGACTTCCAGTAACCTGCTGGAAGATATAAGGCAACTGCATACAGACCTGGTTAAAATAAACAAAATACTGATGGAGTATATCAACATAAACAAAAAAAGGCTGGAAAAAATGGAAGAAGCTTTAAATAGATATTCAGATGAGATGATAAAGCTGCAAAAAATCAGAGGTCAAAATAAAGAAAAGGCTGGGTGAATATGAGACTACTCAGGAAGAGATTTTTCAAAAAATAATAAAATTAGAGGATAGAGCATGTAGGGAAAACCCAATATTTTCAGCTATACCAGGGAAGCTGAAAGGAACAGACTGCATTAATTTTACAAAAGCACAAATAAGCAACAGGGCTGGTATTCCACAACAGGAACTGTTAATTGAAAGGGCACATTGTGTATATGCTCCAAACCTGGCTATAAGAAAGCAAATTAGACCTTTAATAGTAAAGATGCAACCCTACCAGCAGAAGGAGTTGATTCTGACAAAATTGTGGCAGAAGGACAAAGTACTAAAAGTGGGAGACAGCAGAGTGTTTGTGGAGAATGATTACTCATTGTACACCAGACAGAAGAGGAGCAAATTTATTCCACTATTCAGAGAATGTTGAGATGCAGGTGTGAGATTCAAACTGCTGTACCCAACTGTCTTCAAGGTATTCTTCCCTGGAGGGACAATGAAAACTGCAACACAAGAAGTTAACTTCAGAAATATTTATTTATTTATTTATTTATTTCACATTTGTTAACCGGGTTGGTCCAACTGAGCACAAGCCCATTTTCAGTGGAGACCTGAGGAGAAAAGCTCCAACAGTAGTACATTTACATAATTAAACATGTTAGAGTATTAATTAGATTACACAGGTTAGCCAAAAAGAAAAAAGAAAATACAGCATAGTTGTTAACATATACAGAGATGTCATTTGAATAAGCAGAGTTATGTTTGATTTGAGAAAAATAACATGGAGGAGTATGCAATTTGCAGTCAGGAATTGTTGAGAGTTGAGATTGAATTAATTTATGGCTGGGCCATAAAACGAGATGTTATCTTTCAGCTTCAGAGCAACAGGAGACATAATGTCTACAACTAGAAGTTTTTTTATTGTCTTTAAATGTGGAGGAATGTAAATTATTTTACAGCTTCTACCATTTGCCAACAGATCTGAGTTCTATATATTTTCACAGATAGATGCTGGATGCTACTAGTTGCATCAGTGGGGATTTTCACCTGGGATAGAGTCAAATGGCAAGAAGTGATGTCATTCTGCAAGCTATCCCAGCAGTAATATTTGGGATACTAATTTCAGAACTCTCTGAGAGAGATACTGAGCATTTTGCATTTTGTCTTTGACCTGACAAGAACATACAGTAACCACATCTGCCTGCTTGCTCTGTAAGTAGGTTAACTAGGGTACAGTAATTTCTCTTAGTTACAGTCAAGAATATAGTGAAGTATAGGTTACATGCTTTACATGTTTTCTGTGTTTATTTGAGACTGTCCTGCAATGTTGATTTAAATATTTACTGTGATTTTGAACTCTGATGTAACTGTAATTATATACTGAGTATTTTCTTGTTCTTTTATTTATTATTAAATATATTTAAACCTTTCAAGTTGGAGGTTGCAGGAGCAAAATAGGTCCAAAAAATGAAGAGTATCTCATGACCAACTATGTAAAAAGAATGAGTATTTATTTAAAGATGAGCACTTTCACTGTTAACACAGCTTCTTCAGATCTAAGTTAAAATAAATAAAAACTTAAAATGGTTCTTTTATATGATCACCTCTAGTGGTCAAACAAGTAATTACAATAAAGAAAACATAAACTGATTCTTTTGTATGATCACCTCTAGTGGTCAAACAAGTAATTACAATGAGGATACATATAATGAATGAATAACAAGTTGGATATACATCATAAAATCACAAATCAAATAGATGTTAAATGCTCAAACAATGCCTGTCCTGAAAATACAGAAAATCCCAGTCAACTACATTTCCAAATGAAATGACATGAAAAAAATATATAAACTACATAATAAATATCATGAATAAAAGTGAGTGTTGAAGGGGGGGGGGGAGAAAAAAGCTAAATTCTCTAGTGATCAAACAAGTGATTACAATGAAAAGAACATAAACTGGTTCTATTGTATGATCACCTCTAGTGGTCAAACAAGTAAATACAATAAGAATGCATGTAATGAATAACCAGTTGAATATACAAAATATATGTCCTGAAATCACAAATCAAATGAATATTAAATGCTCAAACAATGCCTATCCTAAGGATACAAAAAATCCTAGTCAACTACATTTCAAATGGAATAACATGAAAAATAGCGAACCTATGTGAAAAATGTCATGAATGAAAGTGAGTATTGAAGGGGGGGGGAGAAAAATGAGGTAAAATACTAGTACAGATGTCACTGGAGAAAGCAGATACAATCTATTTAATATTCCTACGTGTTCTTAGTCTCGGTTTTATCGAGGCTCTATCACTGAGGCCAGATCCTTTATCTGCCCTAAGCCGAACTATCCAGTCACATTCCTTGTTCACTGTATGCGTCCTAATATCACCGCCTCTTATTGCTGGAACTATAGTTTCAAGTACTCTAAAACAAAAACAGTGCGATCTTCCTGCAAGATTGATGTGTTTCACTAGGGCATTATAAGGTGAACCCTTCCTTATGTGATAGATGTGTTCCCTCATTCTGTCCCTTAATGATCGGTTGGTTTTCCCAACATAAAAATATACCACATTAGTGGTCATGCAGTCAGCCTCCACATTTATTTCATAAGTGACAAGGCTTTTTCAAGTGTTCACACTTGAAAAAGCCCAACAGGAAGTCCCAAAAGAGAACGCCAGCAGACTGTATTCTTCAATATGAACGCAGTTTTATTTTTTTAAGAAAAAGCGTTTTCGCCACAAAAAAGCAATGCAGCTTCTTCAGATGAACATAAAAAACTCTATGAGTTTAAGTACACACACAACCGGAAATATAAGTTACGTCACTAAATGATCAATTAACCTATTATCTCACACCATGTTACAAAAACCTTCCCCACAAGTATTAATGCAAAACTACATCCTCAAAGTAATAGCATGACAGTAAAATCAGTTGTAAAAGTCGCTCATAAAAAACTTTAAATACCTCAATTATGAAATTTAAAAAATAAAATTAAAATATTAATCAAGATAAGCAAGAGTAATTAACAAAAAGCTATCTCAAGTAACTACGTAATTTTAAAACTGCATTTATATTACAGTTTTCATTGAGTCCCGGAGCTTTAAAGGCATTCAAAGATAATTGCCATTCAAGCTCACGGGACTCTAACATCAATGACAATGGTCCACCCCTAATGCTCCCTTGTAAATGGTCAATACCCATAAAGACAAAAGAGTGTCCTGGATTTTTGTCAACATGCTTAGCTAGAGCATTATCCCCCTTATTTTTCTTTATAGCGTATATATGCTGGTTCCGTCTTCCCAATATAGAAGGCTGGACAGCAAACCATAAACAACAGAGCAAGTTTGACAGTTAATTTTGTGGTTAATGTGGAATTTCCTATTCCCAATGTTAAAGGAATTCCCAGGTTTAATGTACTTGCAATAATTACAAGAACCACACTTAAATGTCCCTTTGCCTAGAAAATTCATTTCCTTTTCTTTGTACCAGTTCTTTAAGATTACTATCCCTTTTAAATACTATTAAAGCAATTTTTCAGCAAGGTCAGCTGAACCAGAAATAAAATGCCAGTTCTTTTTAATGATGGACATGATAGCCATGGCATTCACATTAAACGTAATAATAAAACTAAGGTTGAACTGTTTTTCACCATGTGTGTCATCCAAATTTTGAACTTCATTTAAAGGAGTGTCACCTGTTGATGTTAGAACATCCTGAATAACAATATTCAAAGGAGTAGACTGGTCTAAAAGGGGCTTGAAGTAACCCTCAGTCCTTTTCAAGCAAACCTCATTAAACAACTCATCAAACAGTTTGGTAGGGTAACCACGTTTACAAAACATGTCCTTCAAAAGAGAGCATTCGCTGAGAAAGCCAGTTAAAGTACTGCACATTCTTACAGCTCGGACCAGCTGACCCTTTATAATAGCCCTTTTCTGTCTATATGGATGTGAACTCGAAAAGTGCAACAAGGAGTTGCAAAAGGTCGGCTTTCTATAAATGGAAGATGTTAATACATCAAGCCCCTTGACCAACTTGACATCAAGGTAGTCTATCTCCTTTGTAGAAAAGTTCGAAGTAAACTTCAAGAACGTGGTGGTTTTATTGATAGTATTTACAAAAACGTCAGCACTCTCATTATCACCTTTAAAAAGGATGAAAATATCATCCAAGAATCTAGTGTAGAAGGTGATAAATTTCATCATTTCAGGATTACTAAAAACAAAGTGCTTCTCCCAAAAAGCGACAAAGAGATTCGCCACACTAGCACCACAGGGTGAGCCCATGGCCACACCCTGTTTTTGCAAGTAAATCTCCTTGTCAAAAATAAAAAAATTGGATGTGAGGACAATTTCCTGTTGTGACTTCTATTTGTTTTTTCACTCGTGTTCTGGTTACTTGAAAAAGCCCGGTAATACCGGGCGAAAGCGCTTGTGTTCGACTTTGTTTTGTGTGAATAAAAGGTTTCGTAGAATTTATTCCCTCATTTGGGTCGTGGCATTTGTTTTTTGCTGAAGGGTGATTGGCACCAGTCTACATATGTTTCTATATCAGTGTGGTTTCGCATCAGCTGTGGTCCTCTGGATTCGGAGTGTAGGATCTTCGTACTCTAAATTTCTGTGTTCTTGTGCTACTCTTTTGATAAATACAAACAAGAAAGAGTAGTGGAGTATATTAAAAATGTAGAGTGCAAACAGCTATGTTACAACAGACACACTTAGAAAGGACTGAACATGTGAATTTAATAAAGAAAGGCTTTCAGGATGGTTATTCAGTGGAATCCCTGGGGCAAAGGAAAAGAGGTGTACTTGTATTAATTGCAAAAGGAGCACCAGTAGTGATAGAAGAAGAAAAAAAAGATAATAATTGCAGATTTGTAGTGCTAAGGGGCTACTGGCAAGGGAGGAGGATTACACTGGCATGTATTTACATTCCACATAAAACTGCTATAATGGAGCTTAAGAAAATTCTGGGAGAAATAATCAGCTTTCAACAAGGAATATTACTTATAGGTAGAGAGTGGAATTTGATTTGTAGCAGTGAAGATGTGTCTGGGGGGCCCAGAATGGAAAAATATAACAAAGAAGAGTAGATTTTTGAAGAAATTTATAAAAATATTTGGCATGGAAGATGTGAATTCAGTAATAAAAGTTTGGCTTGAATTTATAGGATCATAGGAAGTTACTAGCCTATTGGCCCTGAGGCCCTTATAAGCCTAGCCAAGAGTTTAACCCATGCATAGACAAATCAGCACCTGAAGCCCCTGTCCAGCAAGAACAGGAGTGGAATCCCAGGGATGTATTTTTGATTTCCCCTCCAGTTATCCAAATTGTGCTTAAAAAGGGGTAAAGAGGTACTCTGCTTGAAGTGGAGAGGGAGTCTATTCCATAGATGGGGAAGTCTCTGGGACACAAATCTGTCCCACCAGCAAGTCCTATTGATGTCACAGACCAGGTTGAGGCCATGTGTGCGGGTTACTCAAGTGGCGCTTGACTTGCGGATATGCAGCAATCCCATCAAGGTGGGGTCTGGGATCGCCTTGTATGCCAGAAAGAGGTCACTGCTGAGGATTCTGTATGAAACGGAGTAGAGGCATAAAGCTTTTAGCCTATCTGTGTATGGTAGATTTTTGAGGTCCTTGATTCTCCTGGTGAGGAACCTCTGTGGTCTCTCCAGCTGCTGCATGTGCTTTGCAAGGTACATGCCAAATGGGGTGTTGCACTCAATAATGGGCCTTATAATGGAAGAATACAGGGATGTTATGACCTCCTTGTCCCTGGATGAGATACCCTTACTTATGAGGTGGGGCATGTAGAAAGCTTTCCATACAATGGAGGCAAAACGGTGGTCAAAAGTCAGGCTGCTATCAATCTGGGTGCCCAAATCCCTCATGACTGACTGCATGCTTAGACTGTTGTTATTAATGTGATAATTTGTGGGGACATCTCTCTCCTCAAAGGGGATGATGATGCATTTTTTTTGTAGTCAGCTTAAGGCCATGTTTCTGGCACCAGTCATTTGTTTGGGTGAGACCCTCTTGGAGGATGTCGATGTCACTAGGGGAATTGATGACAGCTCCCAACTTGCAGTCATCTGCAGACTTGGTCAGCCATAACTCACTGGTTTTGACTTGTACCTCAAAAAAGTATATCCCAAATAACAGAGGCCCCAAGACCAAACCCTGGGGTATGCCACTCAATACGGGTCTACTGCTTGAGGTGACTTCCCCTATTTTGACTAGGTGGTTTCTATCAGTGAGCCAGTTGGCTACCCATCTGGTAACATATGGATTGATGCCTAGCTGAGAGAGTTTATTTATTATGCCCGGGTGGGGAATAGTGTCGAAGGCAATGGCCAAGTCAAGGTAGGCAGTGTGCACTGTCTTCCCCTCATCCATGGCTTTGGTGACTGTCTCAGAAAAGTCAACCAGACATGACCTCCCCTTGATGAAGCCAAACTGTGTGGGATCGAGTGTTTGGACATTGCCAATGTCCTTGTTAATGAGGTCCATGATAATCCATTCCATGGCCTTGCAGATCAGGTTAGTTAGGCTGATGGGTCTTTAATTTCCCAGATCAGTGGACGCTCCACCTTTGTGTAAAGCGATATCAGTGGCTGTCCTCCACTCAGCTGGGACAAAACCGTTACTCAGGATTTGGTTGAATAGGGTGCCTAATGATGCTGCAAGTTCCTGTCTGAATTCATGTAGGATGCAGCCTGGGATGTTATCAGGTCCTATGGAGACTATATTTTTTGTCTTTGAGAGAGCAGTGATGACCTGATCTCTAGATATAAGGGGAAGGGGGTAGATACTGGGAATGCCCTGATTTACTGATGGGGGGACAGAGGGGTGAAATTTTCACTGAATATGTCAGCCAGCAAGTTTGCTATATCTACGGCATTTTTGTATGTGGTGTCCTTGACCATTAGTTCTAAACAGATCTGGGTGCTACCTTTGAGATTATGGACATATGTGAAGAAGGCCTTATGACTGTCTCTAGTAGATGTGGCTAATTTGGACTCAAAGTTTGCTTTGGAGGATTTCACTAGTGCTCTTATTTGCTTGTTTAAGCTAAGGAGGGATTACTTCAGTTGTGCACCTGATCCTTATTGGTCCTGATCAGCAATGTTTTTCTTTTGTTATAGAGTTTATTTATTGCAGATGTCCACCAGACAGGTTTACTCTTCCTTGTGAAGGATGATTTAGTCCTGTCAGATATTCCTGATTCCATGCATCTATATAAATGTTTGTATAGTAATTTAGTATAGTTTTGGATACTGGTGCCAGTTCTTAGAGAGGGGGAGGGGGCTGTGAAGCTGTTTATACCATCCCTCAGGAGGCTGTAATCAGCTTTGGAGACTTTTTTTGGTTGACCCTAGCTAGAGGGGGGGTTGGGGGAGATGGTGACTTCAAATATGACTGCTTTATGATCGGATCTTACAAGAGAGGATGATACTGCAGGGATGCTGCAGTGGTTACTCATGTTGGTTAATACCAATTCCAGGATATTATCACCTCTTGTGGGGGCATCAACTAGCTGTTCCAAAGCATTTGCATTGACAAAATTGAGGAATCTCTGGGCATTTGTGTTCTGGCAAGAGTAGTTCTTCCAGTCTATGTTTGGGTAGTTAAAGTCACCCAGGATTAGGGTAAATGGTTGAATCTTGATAGATTTGAAGAAGTCTAGATAGGCAGTTTGGGCATATTGGGTCAGATTTGGAGGCCAGTAGCTAGCTATGATTTGTATAGGGGTCTTTTTAATAGTTAACTGCACCTGGAGTGTCTCCTGTGCTTCATACTGTTTGACCAGCCTGGAGGTGTGTATGTCTTTAATATATATTGTAACTTCACCTCCTTTGGCTTTGAATGTATGATAGGATGAGTAACCAGATAAGGCTGGGGTGCTTTCCGCAGCTTTGAACCAGGTGTCTGCGACCACACAGATGTCAGCATTTTCAAGGGTTAGGAATGCTTGCAATGAGTGCAGTTTCACATTTAGACTCCTAGAGTTTAGCAGCATGACCTTTAATTTGTGTTTTGTTGAAATTTTTATGTTTCACATATTATTCCCCAAGATATAAAAACTAGGCTAGGCTAGGTAGAATTTACATTTCACAGGAACATGTGCATTTAATTGAAGGTCTTGATACACACCCAATTACTATTTCAGATCATGCATCAATAAAAGCTAAAATAAAAACACAGGGTAATGAAATAAAAATGAGACATTGGCGCTTTCCCACCTATCTGTTGAAAAGAGAGGAATTTAAGGAATGGGTAGTGGAGATTATTCAGGAGCTGGTAGAGAGGGTAGAAATTTCTTCTAAAAATATAGCTAGGGAGTGAGATAAAATTAAGGTAGAGTTTAAAAATAGGGTGGAAATAAAAGAAAGGGAGCTATGGTTTAGAAGTAACAAGAATTATTTAGGACTGACACATGTTAAAGTATTGCAGAATAGGGGGAGTCTCACAGAAAAAGAAGAGGGTCTACTGCAGAATGCTAGGCAGAAAATAAAGGATTACCTCGATAATATGCACGCGCTTAGAAAGATTGCTGTTAAACATGTATTTTTGATAATAACACTAGAGCACAAAACCTTTTAGCACAATGACTCTTGCCAAACTTGGGGAGTGTATAACAAAGAAGGTAACAAGAGATCCTATAGAGATATTAGAAATATTTCAGAAATTCTGTGAGAGTCTCTATAAAGCAGAGAAATATGAAAATCCAGAAAAGATACAAATGGAAATGTTTATGGAAGAATTAAATATGCCAAGGTTAGAGGTAGATGAAGCTCAATTACTAACAGTTAGGATACGAGGAGATGAAATAAAAATTGTAATGTATAACCAATCTTCAGAAAAGTCTCCAGGCCTAGATGGTATTCCTGTAGAAGTTTGGAAGCTATGAGGAAAAAAAATGATAATGATGTGGAAGACGTTGTTTAATAGTATCTTAAGAGGAGGAGATGTACTACTATACTGGAAGAAAGCAGTGGTAGTTGTAATACCTAAAGAGGGTAAAGATCCATGAGATCCAGCTTCATCCATGATTATAAAGTGTTCATGTCTATAATGGATAAAAGAGTGGCAAACGTAATGCCAAAACTAATAGATATGGATGAATGTGGTTTTGTGGAGGGGAGGCAAACATTTGACAACATTAACAGAACATTGATGATCCAGAGGGAAGGATAATGTAAGAAAATACCATTGTTGTTGGTGGGTCTTGATGCAGAGAAAGCATTTGACAGAGTAAGCCTGGACTTTATGAGCAGGGCAATGGAAGCATATGCATTTCCTGAAAAAAAAATATAAGGTTGATTAGTAGAATATATGAGGGATCACAGGTGAAAATTAAAGTGGATGGGGTCCTTTGATAATTTCTGCTTGAGCAGAAGAACCAGGCAGAGTTATCCTCTTTCTCCTTTATTATTTGCATTATATTTAGAACCATTGGCAAAAAAATAAGGCGCTCAGAAATTTAAGGATATAATTGGTATGGCAATCAAGAAAAGATGGCTTTATTTGAGGATGATATTATTTTGTACCTGACAAAACCAGAAAAGACAGTACAGTGTTGTAGAACATTTTGAGACATTTCAGATATTTCCAGATACAAATTTAATGAAGCTAAAACAAAGGCTATAGCGGTAAAATATGCACCCACACTTGAACTGGTTCAGAAATACCTATCCTTAGGATTATGGATTAAAAATGATTCTGGTGTGGCAGCTAAGGATATGTGGGAAGAGACTAAACAAAAGATAATACAAAAACTGAGAAAATGGAAGCTTTGTTATTTGGATAATGTTAGTAAGATATAAGCAATTAAAATGTTTGCAGTCCGTTTAGTTTTATACACAGGTTAGGAATATTTTTATCAGCTAGAGGAGAAGTTATGGGTAGCAATTAATAAAGAGCTGAAGGACTTTATCTGGTAGGGGAAGACTGCAAGAGTCAAGTGGGATAAACTGATTCTTCCAGTAGAACAGGGTGGATTGGGATTACCCAATTTGAAGGGCTATTTCAGTGTTACACAGTTAAGACTCCTGTACATAGCACAAGCAGAAAACTATAATTCAAAGTGGAAAGGGATGATGATGAAATGTGGGAGAAGCTCAAGAAACAATGAGAGACTGGGATTTTGGATGCAGGCCTTTAAGGAGAATAACAATAATCATGCAGAATATTATAACCATAAAGTAGCAGAACGTAGTCTAAGAACTAAACCAACAGGGAATGGAGAAAGGAAATACTGCCAATAAGGATGACTGCAATTAGGGATACAGACAATAGGCAAAGGGGGCTGGAATTTTTGGAGAAAACTGGCAAAGGAACCAAGGTATTGGGAGCAAATAACTAGAGAGGAAAGATGATCGAATGTGAAGAAGCCAACAATTTATTTGGACTGCAGTTTAGAGATTGCCTTCCCTATCAGGGATTGATATCAGACTATAGACAAATAGAAAATAATGGGGAGTCCTAAATGAAAAACTAGCACTAGTAAAATTTTTAATAGAATCTAGAACAGAAGCTGCCATTAAAAAGGAATAATTTGTAGGGCATATAAAATATTGCATGATAATTATAAGAATCAATCAGAGGATGTTAGAAAGGATTGGGAAGAAAAACTGGATAAGATATTCACAAAGAAATAATGGGAGGATATATGGTATATCTCCCAAATATGCAACAAAAATCTAGAAGATTTATGATTCTTGACTAGAAATATTACATAGATATTTTTGTACCCCAAGTAGACTCCAGAGAGTTTTTTCCTCAGGCAGACAGTAAGTGTTGGAGGTTTGAAGGGGAAGAGACAATTGGAAACATATTTTTCTGGGAGTGTGGTGAGCTGTGGACTTTAAGAATTCCCTGTGGGATGCACTGTCAGAGATGCTGGATGGGCAGATTGGCCTGATGAGGGAGATGATATTTCTGAGCTATGATACAGAATTGGAATTGCCTAGATATGGTAAGGCCTTGCTGTGTCTAATAATGGTGGCTGCCAAAAAAGCATTTGCCAAAAAAATGGAACGTCAATCTAAACCAACTATACTGGAAGCAGTGCATACAGTAACAGAGATAAAACAACTGGGATTGGGATCTTTAGAAAAGGGTAGGAGCAAACTACATAGGAAAAATGGGAATTATGGGAACAATACATACAAGGGAGGAATGAGGTCTAAAAAGTAGCATGACTTAAATGAGCTATAATGCTTGAGTAAGAAAGATTGGGTAGATTATAAGTGATGTATAATGTTTGCAACTGGGAGCATGTCAGTATGGCTTGTGATGTAAAATGCTTGCAATTAGGATTGTGTTGGTGTGGTTTGTTTTCATTTAGATAAATGTATGATTGCCTTTGTAGTAACTGATGGTTTAATAAAGATGTTTCTTGTTTTCAAAAAGTAAAAAAGTAGGCCCTGCTTGACAGAAAGAATGTATGCATATAAATTAGGCTACATTGTTGTAACTGATCAAATGTGTATGTTTATAACAGAACCCTGGAAGGGTCGAAAGTTTGAAACTGTGTTATAGCTTTCAGATGCTGTCACAGATCTTAGCAAAGCTCTGTGTGTGTATTGTACCAGAGTCAGATGACTAGAGGTGATGTCATCTTCTAACCAGCATCTGGTTTCTTTGGAGCTCTTGCAGCAGTACTTTGGAACCTGACAGAAAAGATTTCTGGCAGGATATGTATCTCACACATCCACACATACAAAGACAGACATCGTCTGGCTTTTGCTTTGTAAGACACACAGCACACATCAGCTTGCCTTGCTTTAGTAAGTAGTCAGGGAACAGTAATTCATTAGTCAGTCAGGGACATTTAGTGAGAATAGTTTAGTATTGTTTTCTGCATCTGTGAGAAACTATCCAACTGTATTATTTTTATATCTCTGTGGTTGAAGCTCTGTTATTTATTGTATTCAATATTCTCCTGTTTTCTGTTTTATTATTTATCATTAGATATTTTAATACCTTTCATTGTGGATGGTCCTTTAGAGAATACTTTTAACATCTTGAGAGTACCTATGCTTGTTTAAGTGACACTGGTCACTTCTGAAAGCCTTGCTGCTTTGGTCACACCCTACCATTTGTATTAGTATTAATTTTACACAGTATAATTGGGTACTGTTTGCAAGAGCCTTAGGGTAGCTGACTGGTGGCAGCATGATTACCTCAGAGTCTGGGCAGAAAGCTGCATAGCTAGTAAGTCTGTGCCAGCTTTTCCCAAGTGTATGTGTGTGTGAAACTCAAATATCCAAGTATGTGTGTCAGCTCCTGGGAATAGGGGACAGAGCTCCAAAGTGGTAAGTATGGAGTTTTGTGTAGGTCTAGAGAGAGAAAGAGAGCCCAGCCCCAGGTCTGGAGCATGCTCCCTGTGTGGTCTTAAGGGAAACTGTGCTTGGTGCAGTGAGGTGCATCTGAAAATACTGTGTAAATCCATCTTTGCTCTTAGTGACATCCCTCACTGGAGTCATTGGTGAGGATTGAGTCTCCTTGATTGCTGGCCTGGAGTAGGGGACCCATTGCACTTTCACTGTTGTATTTTTATGGTAGTATGTTTCACTTTAAGAGGTGATTTTTTTTTAAATGCAATCAAGTCTGTATTCAAGATTATATAAGGAAGTGACATTTCATATTTCTTTTATCTCTTTTGAAGTTCCAGTATATTTGGTGAGGACAATAGTGCTTAGATTATTAAATGGTGTTTCTAGTTGTCATTGTGAGGATTATTTTCTCTTTATTGACACTCTTCAATTGAAGTTTTCTACTTCATCGTGGTTGTAAGGAGCCGCTGTTTTTTTTTGCTGTGCCTTCCTTGAGGGCAGCATCGCTTACCCAAGGTTAAACCGGTTGGATCGAGTGTTTTATCCTTATTTGTTCTTGGTTTACCTGTAGAAAATCCCAGACGACAAGGGGAAAAATGTGTGCAAGTTTCCATAGAGAGTGACCACGGGCTAGGACTTAGTATTGGACTGTGGATCTTTGAGCCAAACAAATCTAGTAAAATAGCCACCATTCTGCCCAGTATATGCATACTGCATATAAATATAGCTCTTTTTAAAATACAGTTTAAATATTTGACACATATTAGTAACAGTCTTGGAAAAGTTGCCATTCACTATCTTCATTCTTCATAGAGACTGTGACACATGAGAAACTTTATTTGGATTACTAACCACAAAATACGTACAGATCCTGATATTTCATACTATATAGCAAGGACTTTAAGCTAAGTTCAAATACGTGGTATCCTTTACTTTATAGCAACACAGCAAAAGTTAAAAGATTTGTTTTCAGATGGGTTAAAGATCATGCACAAAGATTTTTTTCTCTACCATTTCTTTTTGCTGTATGTATGTTGTCACTGTATAATATGCAGTTTCTAATGCTAAAATATGCAATTTTTATTTTTGTTACTTCTACAGAATTGTATTTATTAAGTTTAACAAAATTGTTTGTATTTTCTGTATGCTGAACAGCTGTCCAATTACTTCCTGAATCTATCATCCGGCCCCACCTTCTGATGCATTAATAGTGGATAAGCAAGTTATCTGTGCTCTGCAGCAGATTTCAGTACAAAGTGACATAGAATTCAGCACAATTAGTACAAAGTGACATAGAATTCATCACAATCAGTCAGTCAGATAACAAAGCAATAAATAAATAAATAAATGATCTTCACCTTTGTTAGCCAAACTTCATGAAAAGAACTCTTCTTGAAACTTAACGCACTATTCACAACAGCTCCCACTGTCACAACTCCCAGATTTAACCTCCATTATGCATCCCTAAATTCTATTAAATTCATTCAGCTGTTGTCCTAGGGAAGCACATAACAAGTTTACATTTTTCCCGATTTTTCAGCATAATTGTGGCACTCCATACACTACAAATAAATTTGTAGTACACTTTATTGTATTTGACATACAGTGTAGTAACATGGATGCCACACTGTAGCAAACAGCTGTCTGTCACACTGTAGGAAACAGTTGTCTACCATGAAATGATCACTTTATTGTATCTTCATCTTTGCAGATGCACAAATTATTCCAAATGTTTTCTTTCCAGCATGAATTCCTTGTGGTATAACATACAAACCTACAGTAGAGTAGGGTTTATCATTGAATTATATTGAATCTGTAGTTTTGTTTCAAAATATGATTGTCACCTTTCTATGTGGTAAAAAACAGGCCAACCCCCCGCACTACTCACAACCTTGCCTCTCTGTGCCCATTTCTCCAGCCAAAGATCCACTTCCTCCATTTTTATGAATTCCCAGCATAGCATTAGTGATGCTTTTCAATTATAAAGCTCAACCAAATCTGCGTTTTTACAAATTGGCATTCTTTTTGTACAGATAAACAGAATACTGTAGTTTGTATGGTGCTTTCTGGACTACTGGATTAAAATTCTGATTTCTGGGTAGTCCAGAAAAATACCAGATAGGTGGCAATTCTAGTCTAAAAGTGATTAATTAATCCATTGGTAGACAACACTCCATTAATTATACATCTGTTTTATTACACTGTGTGCCAGCATTATAAACCTTACTACCAGTTTTATCCTGTTCCATCTAACTTTTGTTACCATTTACTTGAATATAGCTGTGTTTTTTTATTGATTTCTGTCTGACTGAGTAATTGATTATACTGCATTCTGGTTGCTTTTTAATAAAATCTGCTGTCGTCTATAGAAAACATACCTACCCACTACTGTTTAGCCCCAATACTGCATCATCAGAAGATGGGGCTGGATGACATGAAATCAGGTTGCTCAGCATACAGCTAACAGAACCACCACTTTATTAAACTTAGGAAATATAGGTCCATTGAAGTAACTAGAGTAAAAACTACACATTTTAGAATAAGGAAGCCCACTTTACACAATGAGGGCATACTTATAACAAAAAGAATGTTTAAAAAAGCTTTGCAGTTTTTTTTCAAAAATGGAAGAACTTTATAATACTACAGATGGTATTCATAGTCATTAAAGTTAAGTGCAGTGGGAATGTGGGTGGATCATGCACAATTGCAGCTTAGTTGTGATTCAGACACTATCTGTGCTACAGAGAATCATTCTGAAGATGGCTGAGAAACCCTTATGCAAATGAAGGAATAATGAGATGCAATGTGTAAAAATGAGATTTTCTTATGTAAATAAGTGTCTCTTCCTTCCTTTTGTGATATACAGTAACTATTTGATGCGTATCTGTATCATGCATATATGAGCTATAAAAAGTGAATTCACATCTTTTCTATCTGCTTTGCAATCGTTGAAGATGCAAGTGTTTGGCCTGCTCAAAGCCAGTTGGCTTGATGAGTCTGGTGGGGTGTAGGCTTCAGTATGAACCTGGTATTGCATTCAGAATGTTTAAGGCCTGCTACATTTTGCATAACATGATCATGCATAGGTCTGGTGTGCAACTGCCACAAGCAGTTACTGATACTGGCAGTGAAGCCTCCTCTATTGTTTCTCTCACTAGTGACAATACCACCTGGGCCAACAAATGGCAGTAGTATGCCAAGTCCTATGGCAGGCGTGTGCATGGTTCACAGAAGTATATGAAAGAGTTGACATTTAGTCCACAACTATGGACCAAGACATTCACTATGTGACAGTGTAACGTTACAAGATAATACTTGATGCATGCAGTATTACTTGTGGCCTATACTGCATGGTGCATGGTCAACTTACACTATGTATCATATATTTCTCCACATATCATTAACAAAATATGTTATCATTTGGTATTAGCTGCCATGATTTGTACAGTGGTCAGGGATTAGTGGCACAAATTCTAGGTATACTAGCAGAAATTGTATGAACAATAAAGGAACAGGTGTTTATGTAAAATGTTTAGGCCTATAGTCTTAGTAATTCATTGCAGTGTTACTGTAGTTGGTCTTGTTAAAGGAAATGTATTTTGTTTTACATCATGAAATGTATAATTGCTGCTGTTGTTCTTTTTGTTTTTTGGTATATATGCTCTTTTTATCAATTTCCTTTCTTTCAGGTAGAAGACATAATTGCAATATTTGTCCTGTGAAGCAAATGTCATGTGGACTCATACACTCCATGTCCAAGAAGTGACATCATAGGTTCATAGGTTCATAGGTAGGTACTAGGCTATTGGCCTAAGGGCCTACATAAGCCTAGCCAACAAGGTTCCCTGGCTTATGCCACCCAAGAAAGTTATTTTCCTGTGCCCATGTCGAGCAGAGCCACAGAAGTGATCCCCGGGGTGTATTTCTTATTTCTCATCCACTCATTAAGATTTTTCTTGAAGAGTGCTAATGAGGAACTTTGCTTGACATAGATGGGTAGCTTGTTCCAGAGTATGGGAAGTCTCTGGGAGAGGAATCTATCCCTCCAGCATGTCCTGTTTATTGTGGTGGCAAGGTTTAGGTCCCTGGAGCATGTAGCTCAGAGGGATTGGGATTTCTTTAGGCGTAGCATGTCCAACAGCTCTGGGTTTGACATAGCTTTATATGTTAGGCAGAGATCACCTCGGAGTAGGTGATATGCTATGGAGTAAAGCTGGAGTTTTTTGAGATGGTCAGTGTAGGGCATCTGTTTGAGGCCAGTACTCCTCTTTGTGATGCACTTCTGTGGCCTTTCCAGCTGCTGCAGATGTCTTGTGAAGTGCATTCCAAAAGGGGCATTGTACTCTATAATGGGTCTAATGAGTGTTGAGTAGAGGGGAACAATGACCTCTTTTTTTCTGGATGAGAACCTTTTTGTGATGAGGTGTACCACATAGAAGGATTGCCTGGCTACTGTGGCAAAGTGATTATCAGAGGAGAGACTACTGTCCACCTGGGTCCCAAGGTCTCCTATCACACATTTGGCATTAAGTAGACTGCCACCTATGTGGTAGTTCATGGGTACAGAGTTTTTACCAAAGGGGATGACAATGCACTTTTGGCATTGAGCTTGAGGCCATGGCTCTGACACCAGGCATCTGTTGCAGTGAGGCCCTTTTGTAGGATGTCCACATCATTTGGGGACTCGACTATGGCTCTTAGTTTGCAGTCATCTGCAAACTTTGCTAGCTAAAGGTGTTAGCCTGTACTTCAGAGAAGTAGATACCAAACAGGAGAGGTCCCAGGACTGAACCCTGTGGTACTCCACTTGTCAGTGGTTTGAAGTCAGATTTGGAGTCTGCAACTTTTACAGTGTGGCTTCTGTCACTGAGCCAGTTGGCAACCCATCTTGTGACATAGGGACTTATACCCAGTTTAGTGAGTTTAGCTATAATTCCAGAATGGGGGATGGTGTCGAAAGCCTTGGCGAGGTCAAGATAGGCTGTGTGAACCACCTTACCCTCATCTACGGCATTGGTGATTGCCTCAAAGAAGTAGATCAAGTTCAGGAGGCATGATCTGCCTTTCACAAACCCGAACTGGGTGGGTTCCAGAGTTTGGAGGTTACCAATGTATTTGTTTATGAGTTTCATGATGATATGTTCCATGGCCTTGCAGACCAGGCTCATCAGGCAAGAAAGTTCTACATTTCTGATGTTCAATTTTAACTGTCATTTGAAAGGTGTCACACAGTGTTCACCAGAGAAAGTGTTGTTGGTGGCCTCAGAGATCATGAGAATGTGCTAGCATGTGAGCTTGATGCTGAGTTGCTCCAGTTACAGAATCTACTGGATGCAGGGGAGCTTCCTGATATTGGCTTAACAGTGTTGCAGGACCTAGACATTGATGGAGAGATTATACCACATGCTGTTTTAGTATGATGAGTCCTGACTGCTTTCTTCTTGGGGGTATCCACATGAATGCCTGAAGCACTTTTTTGGGATACACATCACATACAGTCTGTTCATCCATCATGCATATGGACACTCCCTAGTCTACATTAAGCACTGTCTGGTAAGTACTTATTACTGTGCATGTGGAGGCTGACATGGATGCCATGTGTCATACTGCACATAAGGATCATCATGGCATTGTCACTGGCCTCCACCATTCTCATGTACTGGTGAATTTCATTGCATATACCTTGTAGAATTCTAACCATCTCTACCTGATTCTAAGTGGCACTAGCTCTTTGATGGGAGATATTAGAAATACAAGTTATATTGAATAAGGTATAATATTAGTGGGTAAATAAGACAGAAAAAATATATATTTAAATAACAAACTGCTTATAAGAAAGATATATATTACATGTACCTGCATATGCCAGAAATGTAAACGTGCAAGAGCTCAAATAATTTGCATAGAAAATCATATAAAATATTTGCAAATATCCTGAAAGCTGAAATTTGAAGCTTTGTCATGTGAACTTTGAAGCTTTTTGCATATTGTATGTTATTAGATTCACTAAGATTACCTGAAATAACTCATTTCATAAGTCAGAGCTGAAATTAGTGTTATATTGCTGAATCAGTACATCCATTTTGATAGAAAGTAAAGTAGATTTTTCAATATGTTTGAACATGGTAAGGGAGAATGAGATATGCATTAAGTACATTGCAACTTCTGAATACAATATATACTGTAAATAGTTTTTTTACTCCATAGAAATAGCAAGACATTCTCTTTGACCTTAGTAATGTACATATTTTTATGAATTAGTTTAATAAGTGAAAGAATTTTTTAAATATTTTGATTTTTATCATATTAAGTGTTATATAATTTTAAGATATAGACACTTGTACTTTTAAAACTAATTCAGAGCATTTGTTAGATTTATAAAATATGTATATATCTTTTTAGCATGATAAATATATATGTGTATTGATTTTCCTTATGTAAAATAGTTTAGTATGATAAGATTACCTGTCCTCTGTAAGTTTATCGATATCTTTAGCTCTTCAGGTCCCACTCTGTTCTACTTATTTATTTATTTAGTTATAATAATAATGTTGAATGAGTGAATAATTGATAGGATTTATGCCTCTACAGATTTAGTTAATAAAGTGAATTATTTTGAAATTATTTCTTGTCCTTTATCTAATCATAGTATGCTAAGGATTAATATATCAATGGATGGATCTAGGACGTTTGCTCGAGTGAGCAAACAACCGAAACCCAAACGGTCGGGCATACTTATGCGAAAGTGCTTTTCACCGAAGAAACCCAAACGGCCGGGCATACTTATGTGAAAGTGCTTTTCACCGAAGAAGCACTTTCGCATAAGTATGCCTGTTGCCGAGGCTGTACTACGGTGCGGGTAAGGAAAATTTCTCTTTTCCCCACTGTAGTGCATTCTCGGAGGGAGAATATTAAAGTAGGGGTGTGTGTGGGGCACAGGGTGGTGAAGCCCCCTGCTAAAATGTAAATGTAGTGTTTTATTTTTTTTTGTAACACGCTTTAACGAAAGTGCTTTTTCGATAAAAGCGCTTTCGTTAAAGTGTGTTTGGTTATTATGGATTTGGACGTTTGCTCACACGAGCAAACATCCTAGATCCCAATGGATATAAGGAAATTTCAGATTATTTATAGAATCCCAGTATATATGATGAAATTAAAAGAATTTAAGAGTTACCTTAAGGAAAAGGTTTTATCTTTGAATGATAATGGTCAGGTTAGTAAACTTATATTATGTGACTCCTTAAAAATGCATATTAAAGATAGAATGGGAAGATGGGCTAGTAATAAAATGAAAGAGTGGGATAAAGAGTTGTTAGAAATACAAGATGAAATACATAAAGCAAGGTTTGAACAGAAAAGATATTAGATGATACTGAAATCCTGAAAATTAATGACAAACTATCAGTTTTACTGCACAAAGTGGAGATAGCTTAGATAGCTTTAGAAAAAAAATAAAACTGCACAGTTCTGAGATGACTTAAAAAATCTACATAGATTAGTTAATATAATTAAGATGTTAAGCAAAAATGCAGAAGTCAATAATATCTTAAATCCTCAAACTAATCAGCTTACTTCAGACATAGAGGAATTGCTTAATATTTTTTTAAAAAATCCATGATGATCTTAATAAAGATAAAATGATAATCCTGATGATTACAAAATTGACAATCATTTAAAGAAAAATGTTACCAATAAACTTAATGACCAACAAATATCTTTGTTGAATAAGCCTATGACCCTAATAGAAGTTAAAGAAGCTTTAAAAAATGGGAAAATGGTAAAGCTCCATGTTTAAATAGTTTAGGAATGGAATTATATAGTCTGTTTCCATTAAATATTTTAGCATTACTGATTGACATTTTCAGGATAATTCAGAGTGACAAAATAATTCCTCTGTCATGGAAATTTTCTGTAATCTTATCTAAACTTAAACAAAGAAAGGATAATAGGTTAGTTTCCTCATATAGACCTATTTCACTATTAAATGTAGACTACAAAATATTTACTTCCATCTTCACTAAAAGATTAAGAATATAGCAGATACATTAATTAAAAAATATCAAACAGGATTTATAAACAAAAGATTAACATATGATGTTATAAAAGGTTTACTATCATTTAACCAGATCACACAACAGCGAACTGCGGTTATGTTAAAGCAAAACCTCGAAACTGAAAATAGCGAACAAAAATAAACTTGAAGTGTGGTGACTGTAAATGTCGACTTCGACATTTTTGAACAGTCACCACACTTCCGGGGACACCATTACTGTGTGTTACACAGTAAATAACATGTTTACAGGGGGGCAAGCCCCCCTTCACCCCCCCACTACTTAAATATACTAACTTCGGGATCGCACTATAGTGAGGGAAAGGGTACATTTCCCGGTCTCCACTATAGTGCGATCTGCATTGAAATGTCAGAACTGACAACAGCAAATGCTGTATTGCATTCGCTGTTGTCAGTTCCGACATTTTTTTTTCGAGTTTTCGATTTAGTGACAGCCAGATTAGAAATTTTGTCAGTCGCATGAATCAACAAAATGATGTAAACCTTATAAAATGGTAGTAACTATCTTAGATTTAGCAAAAGGAGTGAACAAGAAATTGGCACTAATTGAGCTTAGATATTAAGAGAGCTTTTGATTCTGTAGATTGTAACTAGTTGTTTAAAACTTTAGAAGGATTTGCATTTCCAGAACAATTTATTGGAATATTAAAAATTTGTATAGGGACTCCAAAGCATATGTTAAAAATTAGGTCTTACATTTTTGAAGGATTCACTTTAAACAAAGGCACAAAGCAAGCATGTTCCTTGTCCCCTATACTATTTGCATTAGTTATCAAACCCTTAGCTAATAGTATAAGAAGCAATGAAAAAAATTGATGGATTCACAATTAACAAGGATTGTCAATCTAAAATACAGCTTTTTGCAGCTGATATTTTACTAACTATAGGAGATTTAAAGTATTCAAGTGAAAGAATAGATGAGGAAATTGAAACGTTTCCAGAAGTATTACTGATGAAATTTAATAATAGTGAAACTGAAACTTTAGTGTTAAATCAATTACTAGATAGTAAGTTTAAAGACAAATATAAATATAATTGGGAAGGAAAAGAGTTAAAATATTTAGGAATAAAAATCTATCAAGATGTGAGTAAGACTATTAGTAATCTTCTTCTTCTTCTTCTTCTTTCAGCTTTTCCCAGACAGGGGTCACCACAGTGGATCACCTTTTCCTCTCATGACTGGCAGTGGAGTTTTTATGGTGTTGAGTTACCAGCCCAACGCCCAACCTTCCACAGAAGACACACACACACATGCACTCATGCCTAGGGCCAATTTAGAGTGTCCAATCCACCTACAGCATGTCTTTGGGATGTGGGAGGAAACCGGAGCACCCGGAGGAAACCCACACGACCACAGGGAGGACATGCAGACTCCTCACAGAAGGCACCCCAGCCGAGGATTGAACCGGAGAACCTCTTGCTGTGAGGTGGCAACACTAACTGCTGCACCAGTAATAATTTTGAAAAGAATAATTGAAGAAATGTTACTTTTTATTAAAAATGGAGTGAAGTTTTTTTTTTGTTTGTTTTTTTACTTTTCAGGATAGGTTAGTACTTATTAAAATTATTATATTACTCAAGATTTATATATATATATATATATATATATATATATATATATTGCATTCAATAGATTTTAAATTTATCAGCAATACTATGTAAAACTGAAAAATAAGTGATCAGAATAAGATCTATAATGGTCCGGCTACCCTTGAAATGTTGCTATTGAAATACCAAGAATCTTAATGTGTTAATTGTATAAGATTACCTTGATGATTCAATGTATTCCTAAGATTATATAACAGTGTGTGGTGTTAAATTTCTTCCTTTCTGTGTAGATATTGTAAATATGTTACATTAATAATTTTTTTCTTAAAAAAGGTATGCTGTCCACACTTACCATGCAATGTTTGTAGAGTTTGTGTACATCTATTGTTGATGGAGTACCTGATGAGGATACATTTAAGAGTTATATGTGCACAGATACCATGACTAGTACATCTAGCTTGAAAATAGCAATACCAACCAAAAACTAACCTTCTGCCCTGCCTGTATGAGGATATGTGAGTTGTCTTAAACTACTGGTATCAATGCCACCTGAAATGATTTCTGCATCATCCTCTTCTGCATCAAAGTCATCTCCCATTAAAGTGAGCATATACTCCTCATCTGATGTTAAAGACTGTACAGTGGAGGACCAAACACCAGTGCTGCTATGAGCAATTGTATTCTGTGAAGTCTTTGTCTTGGTGCATTCCACCATGCCATTAGTACTTGTCCCACACTGTGCCAAGGTCCAGTTCCTTCCTTCTACTCCATCAATATCAGCTGCTATTTGATCCCATGCCTTATCTCTTTCTGCCTGTTTTGGCTTCCCCTTTTAAAAATATGTTTTTCATACATTCTAAGTACATGCATTAGGATGTAGTTTTCCTGAGGACTGAAGTTGTCTTTCCCCTGCCTCCCTGATGCTATAGCAATTTTCAACCTGAAAATACAGATTTGCAAATAATTAGACATTCCTAGGGTCTATATCACATTGTCGAATGCTCTAAATGTCGAACACCTCTTTGTCAAACCCTATTTGTTAAAGTCTTCATCTGTCGAACAATCGTTTCAGTGAACTTTTTCCCACTGTAAGTAACCAGTGGCCCATTATCAGGAGTTTGCCCTTTTCCCTACTGTAGTGTGATCTTGGAGTTGATATATTTAGTTTGGGGGGTGTGGGTTTAAAAATGCTGTTTTTGTTGCGGTCGGTAGGTTGGCCAAGTTTTTACTTACCATGGGAACGGTTTCTCTGAAACAATTGTTTGACTGATGAAGTTTTGACAAATAGTGTTCAACAGAGGCGTTTGACATTTAGAGTGTTTGCCGATGTGATATAGACCCACATTCCTAACATATCAGAGTGCAATCAGGTCTGTGTCATACATTTCATTCAGGAACTTAATAGCAAAAGCAAAGTGAAACATCAGTTATGAATTTTGGTTTTCCTCCCCTTAGAACTGTTTTCTGTGTTATACCTTTATCCCTTATATTATCTCTAAGACTGTGCAAAGGGAAGTATAGGGTCTATGAAGCTTTGATGGAAGGTGGGTGAAGTGAATGATAGGTCATTTTTTATTTATTTAATCTTTCAGTTACAGTAAGGTAGCCTGCAGTTTGGTCTTTTTCCTTCCATTGACAATTAACTGCCTGCAGTAACCAGCTGTACACCCATAAAGGTAATGAACATACCACAGAATATTCCCAAAAGTAATGTACGGTAGTAATGCAAGAGTTCCTGCCGTAACAGTAAGTCAGAAGCTAATCCTTAAAACATCACACTGAATTTTTCTCTATGTTATTTTTTTATGTTTTAATTAGGTTGTGGCTGATAAAGGGACTTAGAGGTCTAATCCACTGATTTGTAAAATGCAGAAAACAAGATTGTGGTTTTATGTCCAAAAAGTGTTTGACTCACATCTTTTTATGACAGTATTTTGATCATGCTTAGAGATGAGATGAAACATTACGGAATGTAATATAAATGATTGCATGTGACAGGTTAGGAGTCAAACACAACTAAAGTCAGATACTAGTTCATTTGTTCAATGAACCAGTTTGTCAAAACCCATATGAGCGACAATTTAGTTTGTCAATCAACTAAAAGAAGCCAAACAACACCCACAAACAACACAAACAATGATTTTGGAGGGGGCTTGTCCCCCTGCACCACCACACCCTCTGATTATTATATATAAACTCTGAGATCACACTATAATGGGGAAAAGAGCAAATTCTTGGATCCCCACTGTACCACAATAAAATGTCAGAATGGTTCAATGAAATAAACTGTCTATCAGCTGGGTTTTGACAATCTAGTTCATCGATAAAATGCTAATACTGCCATTACAAATAATGTTTAATTCTGTATGTATGCATATGTGTGAGTATGTATGTATGTATGGATGGATGGATGGATGCATTTTTGCATGTACATTTGTATTTATTGATCAGAAAATTCCAGATGGACATAATTCATAATAAGTGGAACCACCAAAAAGAATGCTCCATATACTACAAATCAGATACAAAGATGAACAGATAAAAACAAAAATCAAGTGAAAAATAATGGTACATAATATCATGTGAAGGCATACAATCAACAGAAATGGATAAAGATTTACAGCAGCTTACAAGTGAGTAATATAGAATGTAAATATCAAGAGTGGAGATAAAAAGGAGTGAAGTGTAATATTTGTTTTGAATTTCATTGTAATGCATGGAACACTCTGGCTACACTCTGAAATTGAGAAAAATATTATTATCATTTTTTGGAGCATAAGTAGACCATTTCATGTATTACAAAGCAACATGATCGGGTGCCTGATTATAACCAGGTTCTTACATGTTCTTGAAATGCATGCCAGGAATTGACTGTTGAGGTGAATTTCTTCAGATCTATTTCTTTTATTTTTTTGTCCCTTTGGCCTGCCGTCAGTGCCCCACATTCATGCCAGGTCTACCAGCCACCCTCCTATCCCCCTAGACTACTGTGGTATCGCTTAGAATGGTTGTGGATTGTAAGGGTGTCCTGGGGGCTTGGCCAACTGTGCTTCCATCCAGGGGAAAGATTTCTTTTTTATGCCCTTCCCACATGCTATCCCTGCTTCCCATGTTAATTGACTATGCAGGAGAGCAACTTCCCTCTTTGGACCATGCCTCTCCTTAGGGATCATCATCAACAAGCACCCTTCTACCAAGGACAAGCACACCCATCCCTCCCTGCTGCTCCATCAGTCACCCAAGCTGCTAATCAAATCCAGGTTACCTGGAATGTAGTTAGGGCTTTATCTCTGTACACTGTCAGAGCAGCTTTCTTAACATCTATTTCTTGAACACAAAATATAGGGGATTATGATCAGGTCTCTGATCATAACAGCTTGGTTATGATCAGAGACCTGATCATAACAGCTTGGTTATGATCAGGTCTCTGATCATAACCAAGCTGTTATGTAATTGAGACATGGACGTAAAGGAATTTACCTTGAGAACACAGTGTAGTAAAGCCTGAAAGGTAAATCTTGGCATCCATAGCCACCTCTATGCTTGCCAGACATTCAGTCATCATTTCTGCCATCCTTGGGACATCATAAGAGCCCGTGATAGCAAGAGTTGCACAGCAATTCCACTGTCCCATCCTAGTTTCAAATGTACTGTATAAATACCACCAAAGATCTCCTCTACAGAATACCTGAAGTCTCATTTGGATCACCCTGGTCAACAAAACACAATAAATATATACATTTTTTCTTAGTTTCAGGGCTCTTGAAACAGAAATGTGGTTTCAGAGCCAGTGTATCTGTTTAGAAAAAAAACCCTGATGAAAGCCCCCAACATGTGTCGAGTGTCCCTCTTTACTGTGTGTGCTATAGCATGGTGTGGGTTGTAGGGGGCACACATAGTACCCCTGGCATTTGCTTTCATATTGCTGTTGCTTATGTCTGAAAACTCCTACTAACTAGAATCAGGCTGCAGTACCAGTCCAAGGTTCTGTGCACACCTTTGGAGCAGGCCTAACCTAGAACTAGTACTCTAATATCATGATCTCAGAGGTTGATGTGGAAATACTTCAGAGGTGGATCTTTGCATATGGAATTTACATGCAGTCATACAGTTGAAAGAAGTGGAATTCTATAATACCAGTTAAAGGAGAAAAAGACTCCATGAAAGTGGAATTAAATGACATTTAGTACTTTTTTATTTGTCTGTTACCATCCCTTAAATAATTCATTTTAAGGTCTTTATGATGCTTTTGCTAACTATAGTGAAACAACTCAGGTAGACATCTCATAACATAAAGACATTTGGGTACTAGAACACTATCTGGCTCAGATTTTGGGGGTGCTACTTATGTTTGTTTATTTCTGCTTGATAATTAGAACACAGCAGAGTTTGAGAGATGTTTGGATATGACTGGCTTTCCATACAAATGTAGGTGGATGCTACAGTGAACAAAGAACTGAATCTGTTAGTGCAGACATATGTAGGTACTCTAACAATCTGGAAACTTTTGATACAAGTATAGAGCACCAAGTCCATTTTAAAGCTCCCATTACCAATATGAAGTGCTGGGAAAAGCACTCAGGTCAGGCATGTTTGTTTGCTGGGTCGGGGTAGCACGACATTTGGTGCCTTCTGTACTTTTGTACTTGGTGAGCTTTGAGAAGGTGAGGAGGAAGTACTTTTTTAAGTAATTGGGACTAATAACTTTGATGCAACAAAGAAGCATGTTGATTAGCAGTAAGATATATTCAAGAAGTGAGGCAGACAAGGCAAAAAGTACAGTGGGTTGCCAGAGTTACATTGCTTTTACCAGAACAAGAGAATGGTAGATTGATTCTGCGAGGTAGGTGGGGGAGGGAGTCTATGTAGAATGCTGACACTTTATAGTGATTACATATCAGAAACTAGTGGAATACAGTTTAATTTGCATATGGGCAATTTCATATAGATGAAAGGATTCAGACACATCTGATTACATGACAGAATCCTGTTTTCTAGACTGTAAATTAAAGAAGATAGGACAGATGGATAAGGGTGAACTTATAGTGTGGATATACACATAGCTACAAAGTTTTGCAGCACAGTTTAATTAGAAATATAAGCATGTGCAGTTTGGGGGTAGTGAGGAACCTGTTATAGCTGCTTTCTGTATATACTGGTGGTGGTGGTGGGGGGGGGTGATATGCTTAGCCTGTGTGACATCAACACACTGGGAAGAATCTTTTTAACGTGGAAATATCCTGCTGTGATGGGGAGGGCTGGCAACTCTAGCGGCTGAAATGACAGCATATGATGAATTACAGAAGCAATCTGACTGACGTTAGATAAGGAATATGCAGATTTTATGTTGCAAGATGGATTGCTTCCTATTATTCTTTGTTGGCAACACGTATAGTCTTTTCATGTCATCTGTTAGCAGATCGCTGTACATACTTTGTAACTAAATATGCTTTCAAAGAGGTGCAGCCTTTATTAAGCTGACAAAGGAAAGAACAGCAAAATGCAAGTTGTTAAATATTCTTAGTGGGTGAATGGAGTACTAAGTTACATATGAAATAGAATGCTATCATTAATTGTTGTAGCTGACACGGAAAAGTGTAACTTTACCCAGCGTTCTTCTCATTTCAAAGATATTGTTATATCATTAAAATAATATTTTTTCTCAGCATATCATCTGCAAGAAAAAAAACTAAAGACTGCTAACACTTTGCCTGCAGAATTCTAGTTCTTTAATTTAATTTACTAATTCTAAAGCAGTTAATTATGTTTAATTTTTAACTCTGCATTTTTAATTTTTACTCTTAAATGAATTCTCCACTATTTCAGAAATTACACCTTATTGTCTTCAAATTTAACCTTTAGCAGAATTTAAAAAAATGTATATAAATCAATGCCTTGCAGTCTGCAAAAGAAGTGACATTAGGCATGTTGAGATATATTGGTCCATACTGTGTCACCACTTTTTCTGTAACAAGCATATGGCTGCAGCTGTAGATGTTAATAACCCCATGCAAATCTATTACAGCCTATATTACCTTTCTTGGAAGGAAATACTATGCTAATAAAAAGAGTTTGCTTAATTATAAATTGTCAAAATCTGGTTTCCTTCAAAATAAAAAAACATCAAACACCTATATGTATGTATATATATGTCATGGTTTCCAGGAGCATGGCTAATTTCACTTACCCTATTTTTCTTCACAATGCACTGTAAATATATTATGGTGGAATTTTGAATGTTATTGTTTCATTGCTACTAACTTAGGAGGCATTCAGAAAGATCCATAGTATTAAGAAAATGCATTAAATAGCACAGATGTTTTAGTGAGACAAGACCCAGTGTGACGTAATTATTAGGTCCTGCATAACACTAGCATGCTGGGGAAAAGGATGCATGGTAAATTATGTCAACTATGGTAATGTCAGCAGTTTTGCTACTTTAGAAGCACCACTGTGTGTGGTCAATAATGCTGTGAAAGGCACAATAAGGTGGCATATCCAACACTAAGCAAACTTTCACATTTATTTATTTATTTACATTTGTTGACTGAGTGTCCGACTGGACGTAGGTCCATTTTCAGGGGAGGCCCGGGGAGAAAAGCTCCACAGTTAAAATATACAGACAGTAGTTACATTGGATTTACATAGCAATTAACAATTTGATTAACATAGCAATTAACAATTACAAACATAGTTACAGATGAAGAACATAGTACATCAGTAGACAACTAGAATCTTTACCTGTGAAGTACATAACAGACATTAACAATTGTCACAATAAGAAGTTCCTGCTGTACAATAAGTAGTAGGCTTATGAACATCCGAGCTTGCTATAAGCTACATGAGCCATATTGCCCCATAGTTGCAATATGGGTGCTGTGAGTAGGCTGTAGAGGGCTATCACAGCAAAGTACCAGCACAGTTCGTCATACAAATGGGTAGAAAGTAAGAGAAAACAAAGCCAGAAATGGTGCAAGGGCAAGCAGAATCACACACAAAGGTATCCTGAAGGAAAATTGGCTGGAAGTGATGACATATTTTTGGGGGGACAGGTTTCCATTTTCCATTTTTTAAAAACAAGGATAGAAGAAGATGTAAGCAAGAACCATGTGTGGAAATTAAGGAGGGAATAAGGAAGGTAGTAGGGGCTGAAAACCAAACATAAAATACAGACAGAGAGACAATGCAGGTATGGAAACAAAATGGGAGGGTAACATTGAAGAAGCACAGACAGACAGATAGACATAGGATGAACAAGTGGTGATGGGGAGGAATAAACTACAAACAGGGAGTGGGGAAAGATACAGTAGGAAGGGGAACACTATGATGGGGGATAGAGTAGGGTACAGAGGGCCTACCTGACTGGCCCAGGGGAGAACCTGCCCAGAAGTTAGTCAACTTTGTGGCTAACATTATGCGCAGACCCTGCCTCTATTGGTCTGACGTACAGGGATAGCCAACCATTTGACTCTAACAGCCACACAAACAGGAACTCCTGGGACACAGTGCAGGAGTCCTGATGCCAGCCCACCCAAGTTCCAACCAGCTGCCACAACTGCTGCTGCTGTATGACAAAGGGGATCCCTGGGGGCCACTCTTAGAGGAGGAGGAGCATATGCCACTCCCTCCTGAGACGTGGTCACAGAAATAACCAATGAGATCTCTAGGTCACCATCCACAGATACAGTCCTCAGGTGAAATTGGACCCCAAGTGTAGATGTGGATATTAGGGATGACTTGTTAGTATGAAGCAGGGGAGAAAACAGCCCCTCAAAAATATATATATTATCTATTAAACTTTTTCCCCATATGTCTCCCCCATATGTTATTAATGAATGTATTTTGCATCTTGCTACTGTCAAGAAAGATTTCACATTTTTCCCAGACAGTTTCTTGCCTACTCTGTATATATTGTACATTTCTTTTTTTCATTTTGGTTGTCAATGTTTTAAATTGTCAATGTGTAAATTCCGTTTTCCAGTCTTCTCAAAAATCATTCCGAAATATCTTATAATTTTTCATCTTTTCTAATTCCTAATCTGTAATATCAGGATGAACTTTCATTTCCTTATTCTTAAATATTATATACTTACTTTTATTTTTGTCACATTCCTCTAACGTTTTTAATTGCAAGTGTTAGAATTAAATGTCATTTACATAACATTTTATTGGACACAGTTTATTACTGATTTTAGGTATAACCATCTCTTCTTTACCACATTATTCCAGACCCATTTCCAAATATATTATAAATAACTGTGCTACAGATTACCCTAACTCCCTGTTTAATTTCCATTAAGCTTGAAGATTGATCTAGTTTAGATATTCTAATTTGAGCAGTATTATTATCATTAAAGTTCTTTAATTACTACAATTAATACTAGGGAGAACTTGTGTCTGTTTACATTATCAAAAGCAGCTTCCAAGTTAATAAATGCTGAACAAAGAATTTGACCTTTGAATTCAGCAAGTTTTTCAGTTAAATGATTTAATAAATAGCATGCATGAACTGTTCCCCTCTGATTGATGTATGATTGATGTATGAAAATTGGTATGTATAGAAACCTAGTTTTTGTTATTTCTTCTTTTAGTTGTTTCAGTATAACAACTGTAAATATTTTAATAATGAATCTAATAAGGTTATAAGTTGATCATTATTAAGATCACCCTGTCTACTTTTTTTTATAAATGGAACTATTATGCTGTTTTTCCAAGTGTTTGAATACTTACAATTTATTATTATTTGTCTCTTAAATCCTTTTTCTAGCTTTATTGCCCAGGTATGTGGTATCTGTTTTTAGTATGCATCTACTATATCATCTGGACCCAGGGCCTTATTGTTTTTCAGACTCATTATTCTCTCGATTTCTTCACAATTACATTTAGAAATTGTTTTTTCTCATTCTATGTCAACTTATACATGTCTTCCCATCCTCTTCATTACCTTTAAACCTGTTTTTAATTTAACATCTCAAAGTTTTTTCCTCTCTTTGCCAATCTCCTACTAATCTTTTTATTTGTACTTATCAAAATTAGTCGCGAGTACTTCATTTTGTATGTCTTTAACACCTTTAACATTGTATCCCATAATTTCTGACTAAACACTTTTGTTTTTTGTTTTTTTTCCATTTTAGTAGCGCTTCATAGTGTGTCTTTTCCTTTTTAAAATGATCATCTTCTATCTGGGCTTTCAGTTTTCAACATTTCCTCAGTTTGAGTTTCATTATTATTTTCTTCTCTTTACATTCTTTATCAGACTAGTTTACTAAACCTATATTATCTTTGCATTTATGTTTATGTCTCCTGTCTTCTTTTAAACTTTATTCTATTTCTACTCCATAGTTTAAAGGTCCTGTTTTTGCTATTATTTGGATAGGCATGTGATCACACTCCACACTATCTTTAATATGTATATCAATTATGTCTTTCAAATCTGTTAATATGTAATCTATGACTGATTTGCCATAGCTCAGCATAGAAGCATAGCCCTAATTTTCACTTAGTTCTTTACTGAATATGCATAAATTAAAATTTTCTGCAAATTTTAGTTTTTTTTTTCATTTTTATTAATGTATAAAACTTGTGATTGCCTTACCTAAGTTGGAGTTCATTAACTTCATTTTGTGGGTATTGGGGAATCTGTCTAAAGGTAATATGATCTCTGACATAAGTAGAAACATGTATGTAGTTACCCTTGGGTATGAGGGAATGGCAAGTGTTAAACCTAGGTAAGGAAGAAGTGCTATGTTTAAAGTGAAAGTGTGGGCGTTTAGTATACAAGGCTTCAATTAATAAATAATATTATAGGTTCTCCTAACCAAACAATAAAATCTCAGTTATGTAATTTACAACTTTTACTGAAATTATGGCTAGATCATGAGGATCAGCTTACTAAAAGTAAAATTATAGAAATGTTAGCTATTGATAAATTTAAGAGGACTTTGCTTGCTTCATTCTGAAAGTTGGTGTTACAAACTGATGTTAAGGATGCTGAACATTTTGTCATGCAATGAAACTGTGTGTTAAAACTGAACAGTTTAGACCTATGGCAAAGCATGTGTAAACAGAAAGTATCAGTTGTAGATATATCCTGTTGTAAATGTGTCATATTTTGCAGTAGTAATGGTAATACTGTTATACTTATGAAAACCATAAAGAGTGACAAGTACACTACAAATTATATTGAGCCTATGGAATATGAGAGACTGTCTGTAAGACTAGCTGAACAGTTGCAGAACAAAGCTTAGTTCATAAAGTCAACACTGAATAAAGTATGAAGCAAACCAAGCAACGCTGATACTGAACAAGTGTTTAATAAAACAAAGCTTTCAGGTCAAACAAACCCTTCATCAGTGTATACACTAACACTTGTTCAGTATCAGCATTGCTTGGTTTGTAAGAATAGATGAGTCAGCCCTTTGCTGCTGTGCTGCCATAAAGTTAATTAATTTCAATGTTTTAATTGATGGTAAGGAGCTGCTAAAAAGCAATTGAAATTGTCTATATTCAGTGAGGTAGGAAGAAGTATTCCATTACTCAAGTAGATTTGTTTGAAAAGGAGTTAATTCTGTTGTTGTAGTTCCCAGTTTAACACACAATATTACAAGAGGGAGAGATGGTCCCCACTTTAGAGATTTGTGGAGGCAATGGGAAAAAAGTAATCCTTTTGACAGAGTTTGGGGAGGAGAACGAGTAAGGGAATAAGCCTACATATATAGATCTGCCTTATTTGGAAAAAGGAGGAGGAGCAACATCCAGACAGGTTCTTAAGTGTATTAATCCATCAAAGAACAAGGGATAATGTTTGACAACACCAAATGTGCAAAAAGTTGGTTAAGGGTACAGACAGAAAAAAACAACACAATTTCAAATTATATGTCAGCACACATGTATGGCAGAGCAGCCTGCACTACTAGAGATAGTAGATGAGGTTGCATATAAAATGTTGTAGCATGAAAGTGTTGCAAAGGAGGGAAAATTAACCGAACTGAAGAAAATGAATCACTCACTTGAAAATATATATTCCAGGGTAAAAAAAGTAATAAAGAAAGAAAATTCATGTAAGAGTGAGAACAACCTAAAGAAGAAAAGAAAAAGGAGACAGCAACGTATATTGAAAGACAAAATAACCTTGAACAGAGTCCCAGTGATACTCATGGTGAGACAAAATTCAGCAATCCTAAACAAAGGAAAGAGTGTTCACTACAGCAGATTCATAATTCATAAATAAAAGAAACAATAAAATATGAATAAGGCAGAGATAGCTTCTGACACAAGTATAAGAGACGAGGTGGAAGGGCAGAGCAGTGAAGTCTCTTGGCTTAGGATTCAGAATTTGCTACTCAGAGGGAGTGCAGACAAATATATTATAGGAATTGTGGTGAGAAAGTATTCTGAAGACAGTGAAATATGTCATCATAATCAATGACAAACTCATAGCAATCAGACCCCAATGTAAAGGCAGAACAATCCCTACTTCCCCATTACAAGATCCTAACACACTGAAACATTGTTCTTCTGAGCTTTAAATATCACTTGGTCAGCAGACACTATCACATGGAACATTCTTCTTGTGAACTTTGAGCATCAGTACGTCAACTAGTAGAATTGTAAAAACAAATTTGGTGGCTTCTCTTTCTCAGCCTTGTACTAGTAAAAATTGGAAGAAACTATCATGCCACCCCACATGAGCTCTGTTATAAAAACACTTCAAACATTTGCTAAAGGGACATTTTCAACAAAATTGGCTATACCATTGTGGAGTTATGTAACTACTAAGCCATCTGGCTATCTAATTTTAAAGTTACTTAACTATTTGCTCATCAGCCCATCTAATATATACATATATATATATATATATATATATATATATATATATTTATATATATATATATATATATATATATATATATATATATATATATCAATAATCTGATATTGCTTCACATCAATAATTCCTGTTTTGCAAAAAGATACATTTCTTCTGTTTTAAACTTATGATGACCTAAATCTGTATTGTTCTCACTTAAGACTACTAAAGAGCAGTCTAACAAATTCTGTATTATCATCACTGTATATATAGAGATTTGTTTTCTTATTTACACAATGCATTTTTCTTTACAATTTTTGTTTTTTCAATTTTTTCTTAATTGCAATGTCACAGCCTTACAATGTATACTGTCAGATTATACCTTTATTGTATCTATTGATTGGTTACTGGCATTAATTTTATATAATTCATGCATTGCATATGATTTGCTTCTCTGTATGTTCTTGAAGGCTTTCTTCCTAGGGTTCCACTAAGAATGGAATTTCCCAGCTGAACCTTCCCTATTTAAGAAACACGAACAACAAGCAAACAATAAAATAAAATAATGTTTCCGAGAGTCATGGTAATACAGATTGATGCTCAAGGATGCTGTTATCGCAAATTTTAGATAACTCTCCAGAGGAAATAATAGATCATGTGAATGCTTAAAGTTGAAATTATAGCACATGCTACTAGGATTTGATAGGAAATGTCAAGAGTTCTAAGCTTTGTTAGGGAGAGATACCCTGCAAAAGTAGACGAGAGTTTGAAAGTGCTCCATAAAAAGTGATTTGGACTTTCAATAGCACAAATTCTGTGCTTGGGGCAGGACTTGGGTAATTATTCCTTGAAACTGAGAATATCTCTATCTGTAAGTCACTCTAGTATTATAAAACTGAAAACACAAGTAAGAAAAGTTATCTTGTGGCCAAAACCAGAGAAGGAATTCAAAGTATTTTTAAACAAGGTGAGTCATATCAGAATGAATTGAAGATCTCTAGACATCTACACACTGAATAATTTAAAGACGGATACTGGAAAATATTCCATACTGATTTAACAAAACCATTTATGACTGATATCTATAGGATTATAGTGTAAGTATATTTCAATTGCTTAGAGGTATGTTATATGTCAGAAATCACATCTCAAGCTGTGAAAGTAGGCACTTCAAGAGACTAGTTACTGGTTATGATTTGGTTTACCCAAACAAAATATTTCTGGCAATGTAACCCTTTTTACACTAAAGAATATTATTGTTATATTAAGAATTTATTTATTTTCTTAAATTTGTTTTCTAGGGCACAATTCTGATTTAATAAGACATTTTCTGCCATCCTGGTTAGTGCCATCCTGGTTAGTGCAGAACATCTGATCATTTATGCATAGAGAAAATAATTCTGTGTAAAATGAAAACAGGCATTGATCAACATTTGCACAGTCAACAAAAATGGATGTGCAATCGTACAAATTGAGAAAAAATATAAGGAGCTTTGCAGAATAGGGTAATCACCATGTATAATCACTGAGATGACAAAATAATTGTACCAAACAAGTGCAATAATATGTTAATTTTACAGTACAGAACAATTCTAAATTTTACTATGGGAAGAACTCCAACAGAGCTATTTGTAATAGCGTGTGTTTGTGTGTGTATGTATGAAAAAAAAAAAAAAAAATATATATATATATATATATATATATATATATATATATATATATATAGGGATCTAGGACTATTGAACGAAAATCCAATAGTCTGAATCCACAATCACCAAACACGCTTTAACGAAAGCGCTTTCACCAAAAAAGCGCTTTCGTTAAAGTGCGTTAAAAACAAACAAACAATAAATCTACTTTTATGCAGGAGGGCAAGCCCCCCCTGCACCCCCCATGTGGGGGGCTGTGCCCCCCACACCTCCTACTTTAATACTCTCACTCCGAGATTGCACTACAGTAAGGAAAAGGGAATATTCCCTTATCTGCACCATAGTACAATCTCTGCAACAGTCATTCCCCCACGGCTCCTTCTAACTGCAGGCATACTTCTGCAAAAGTGCTTTTTCGGTAAAAAGCACTTTCGCAGAAGTATGCCCGGCTGTTTGTGTTTCTGTTAAAAGTTCCTTCAGGCATTAGTACCAATCCTCTCTCTCTCTCTATATATATATATATAGATCTATGTCACAATACTGAATTTCCTAAACTTCGAAATTCATCTGGCCGAGACCATATGATCAAAGTTTTGGAACTTCAAACATTAAAAAAAAAAAAAAAATTCTATTTTTAATGTTTTTGCAGGGAGGCCCACACCCCCTGCTAATTAAAAATACCAACTCCGAGATCACACTACATTGCGGAAAAGGGTAAATTAACTGTTCTGTGCTTTGCCCTGATCTCCATTCAAAATGTTCAACGTTTCAAAAGTTCGATCATATGGTCCTGACCATATGACTTTCGAAGTTTTGAAACTTCGATAATCTGATAGGGGTCTATATATATATATATATACATATATATATATATATATATATATACATATATATATAGATAAGATAGCTATAGATATAGATATATGCACACAAATAATTATATTTATATATTTATATGTATGTCTCTATAAATATATATCTTAGGACCAGATCTGATAAAACCAAGCTTCAGTAAAAGCTTTCATACTAAATAGTATCTGCAAATTTCCCACATGATAAACATGCTAGAAACAGGACATTCAGTGAAGAAGTTCAGTGTTATCTCCAAGATACCATCAGTGGAGGTCTTAAAAGCTTCCGGGAATTATTATAAAAAAAGCTGAACCGTTTTCTTACCAGGTTCAAGGAAGAGATTCAGCAGTAACATACAGGGGGCAAGTCTAGCCAACTGAGACTTAGGCTTTCCATGGCCATAAATAATCAATCTTTTGAAGAACTAGTATATTGGACAGTGGCTGTGTTGATATGCCAACATGGAGAATGAGTCAGTTTTCAGTCCTGACTAGTACTGAGACTCTACACAAAAAGAAAGCAGAGAGAGTTAGAAATCCAGCTAATAATAATGAGAGAAATGGTGTACATGGGAGACAGACTGCAATCAATACATACTTCCAAATAAATATTCTGATAGCACAGAGCTTTCTGTGAGTTAGTGCAGAGACTTAAGAATATGAGATGCTTCTTTCATCCAGGGTTTGATTCCCTTAGTTTCCATTTATCTACTGTGTGATCTTGAGCAAGTCTCTTAAACTGACAGTGCTCTTAGATTGCTCCTAAAAAGGGACATTTGTGCCCAGTGGGCTTTTCTGGCTAACAAAGAAATAGAACCACCTCAACCACAAAATTCTTGCTATTTTCTGTGCAATCATTCAGAGTATAGTGCCAAAGGAAGGAAAGGAAAAAGGAAAAAATAAAGAAAGAAAGAAAGAAAGAAAGAAAAAGGTAGTTTAATCCACAAGCAATGGTTGGAGGTGACTTATAATAAGACAAATGGATATTGTTAAAACTTCATAAGGTGTTGTGAAACACAAGTTTGTCATCACTTCTCCTCTGTTGCTGTTCTCATAGTCATTTAACAAGATTGTACAAGCTGTATTTTGCCTATTAAAAGCAAGGAGATAGTGCATCTGTGTGACATTATCCTTTTCTGAAAGTTGTGCGCGCACACACACACACACACACACACACACACACACACACACACACACACACACACACACACACACATTCATTATCCTTCTCTCCTTTACATTTGGCTTCTGCTACCATTTCCAATGAAGTAATCGTATACGTTTAAAGCTTTCAAAATGCAGCTTTGTGAGCACAGCTGGTTTCAGCTTATTGTAGTATAATCCTGCAGAATGCTTGCTGGTAATGGTTTAATCCCATTCAAAAGATTTTCTGGCTCCTTTTCTTTAAATTACACTGCACATGATTTCCAAGGCATATCATTCAGTGGAAGATTTATTTCACATACAAAAGGAAGGCAGACATCAAGCTTATCTCACGAAAGATCTTCTAGGATACCATGAAATCAGAAACCATAGATTTATATAGATGTATATCCAATTATTTATTTACATTTCTAATTAAAATGGTTAAAGTCATTAATAATTAAAATATATCAGTGCAGATGTTTCATATCTATCGTTTTATACTTTGCTTCCTCTGTCAGCTGTCATATACCAGACAAAAGATCTGCATTCATGAGTATATTGAGAACAAACGTATTGCATTACATGCTTAAGAAACATTTTTTACACAGTATGTTCTAATATTGTAATTTTTTCGACATTAAAATAAATTGCATATTATGATTATAAAGGTACTGTTAGGGTATACAATATTCTGATTTATTTTTCCCATTCCTTTTCTGTTCTTGATGCTAATCTCTCTGTCTTCATCTTGTTTTTGTTAGCCTGTACATCTTTATACATTCAGTTTAACTATGTTTTTGTGTTTATATAGTTATCAGGTGTAAAAAATTCAATAAAATATAAATTAGAAGAACAAGCATTTGATAATGCCAGATTTTGACTAGCAGTGTAAACGTAACGCATAAAGATTAGTTTAACATATGTATCAAAGAGTAAGGCATAAAGCTGGTGGACATGAAAAGTTTCTACTACATTTCATTTGTTTGGTTACTGTTTGTAATGGAGCCAGGGATAAGAAACAGTCATTTGACAAGATACAAGTGAAGATGTTTCTCTGTGCCTGTGAAGTAAGATGTGTTACATGCATGACGTGCTGTGAACACACACGTAGTATCTGTGACAGGATTTATTAGACAACATTGCTTGTTAACAGACTTCATCTGCCAGATGAAATGCATGGTTATAACTGTGATGGTTTTTACTAGTCACAGATTTGAGCTGTCTATAGTTGTGTGTTTTGATAACTCATAAAGTATAGTATTAAACACAATTGTCCCTGGATTAGAAAGTGATTTTTGAATAGGGAGTGAAAAACCTCCTGGAGTACAAAGCATGGTCTTTTTTGATCTGTAAAAGATAGCTATGCGTTACAGAGACGTAGACATTGTAGTGATCATGTATATTTCCTGAATATTTAGTATGAGTGATACATGCTTTGCAGGCCAGTGTCTTGTGGTAAAAGCAACAATATGAATTCTGGCAATAAAAATCTACCTGTAATGATTTCTAAAATGACTTCACAAGAATGAGTGGAATGTTCTTTTCAGGCAGTAAAATGCATTTTGTCCTGTATATGAAAAATAGCAGCTATCAGTTTAATGACAGCTCTGAAAGCTAACTACACTGGACATTTATAGATACAATATTATTTAGATACCGACTAATAAAACTGACTTCTTTTAAATTATTTTGGCTCAGTTGTGTGAGGTCATCGTAAAACTCAATGCATGAAGTATGCAAGTTTGTGCATTATTTACATATTTATTTTACAAAGAATACTTTTTCCCTATAGCAAATGTGAAATTAACCTTGTTTTATTGCACAGATATAATCAAGATTACTGTGATAAGGCTGTATGTATACTATGTAAAAATAATTCTGTAGTCAACTTACCACAAAAATGGCCAAATTTTAACTGTATTGACTCAGTCACAATAACCATGAGTAGTTAACATTTGTGCTTTGTTCAAGTAGTTGTCCTAAGTGGTTGTTAATAATGCCCTTGAATACATCCTGATCAGTACTTTATTTTTACATGTGATGTGACGTGTATTCACAGATTAAAATGTATTGGTAGGGACCTGTTCACATATACTGATGCTGTTGAGAAAATGATCACTTCAAGCAGTATATATAATGGCATAACCATTATACACATAATGTCATTGGATCCACTATAAATAATGTCTTGTTTAATTGACATGCGTTTATTTGATCCTAAGACATCTAAAACCATGGGAGGTTGACTAGAACACATTGAAGGTAAAAAAATACAGAAACATTTTTTTTTGCAGGAGGGCAAAAACTCCTTGCATCCCTACAATGTGGAGACAAACTCCTATCCCTCAAATTACATATACAAAAACTCCAAGCTTGCACAAATTCGGAAAAGAGGGAGAAAGTGAGGAATCTATATAGATAGATAGATGGGATGAAATTATACTATTTTTTCATGAAGCTGAAATTCATTGTTATAGTTTGGATCAGGATATTAGTTCATAGGTTCATAGGTTGGTACTAGGCTACCGGCCCTAGGGCCTATACAAGCTTAGCCCTAACAATTCCCTGGTTATTTCTTCCCACAGTATTTACTTCTCTGGACCCCTGTCTAGCAGGGTGACTGACGTGATCCTCGGGGTGAATTTTCTATGTCCCATCCAAACATCAAGGTTCCTTTTGAAGAGGGCCAAAGAGGCACTCTGCTTGACATGTATGGGCAGGCTATTCCAGAGTCTGGGGAGTCTCTGGGTCAGGAACCTATCCCTCCAGCATGTTTTGTTCATTGTGATGACAAGGTTTAGATCCCTGGAGTGTGTTTCACTGAGGGATTGGGATTGACATGGCATTGTATGTTAAGCAGAGATCGCCTCTGTGTAGACGATATGCGACAGAGTATAGTAAATAGACTATAGTATACAGAGTATAGTTTATTGTTGATTTGGCTGGGGGAAGCTTGATTGATTCCACTTGCTGAAGTTTAATTTGTGTTAAGTATTACATTAAATGAACTGTCATTTGGCCAGACTAAGATGCTACTTGTAAATGTCATTAACTTTAGTGCTGGATCTGCTACATGGGTTGAGGTCAGGACTGAGATTTTTATTTTTTACTGTTGGGATAAGTTTGATCCGTGGTGATGGTGCTGCGGTAGCATTGTCACCTCACAGTAAGATGTTGTCCTGTTCGATTCTCAGCTAGAGCATCTTCTGCGTGGAGACATGCGTGAATGGGCGTATCTTCGTTGAAGGTTGTGCGTCAGGGCTGGCAATTCGGCATGTAAAAATCAACTGCCAATCATTAGCAGACCGGAGTTCCGCTGTGGCGACCCCTAACTGGGAAAAGCCAAAAGACACAACAACTGTTGGGATAAGTTTAGTTTTATGGTTAGGTTTAGGTTCAGGGCTAGGTTTAGGACTAAGGTTTTGGATTATGGTTAGGGTTTAGGATTATGGCATATGTGGGATATTATGTCTTGCATGTAGGGTGTTGGAGGCTTTTCTTTTCATAGGAAGTAATTTAAATAATGTTTTCATTATGCAAGATCAAGAAATGATCACAGGAATCTAAGCTTGGCAATAATAAACAATACAAACTGCCAAATAACATGCAGCCTAATAGTACAGACTGAAATTATTATTATTTTAAGGAGGGGGCAAGTCCCACTGACTCTATTATGGGGACAAACCCCTCACCCACACACACACACACACACACACACACACACACACACACACACACACACACACACACACACACACACACACAAACACACACACACACTCTCTCTCTCTCTCTCTCTCTCTGATCTATATATGCCAACTTCATAGTCACAGAATGGTGCGGAATGAAGAGACACCTCAAAACAGCACCCTAGGGTCTCATACAGACAATCAGTTTGACCACTTATGTTTAGCTAAGTAAATTCTATCAACTGGTTCTTAAGGAAATCTATAACATCCACGGATGAATGTTTGCATTTTGCATTTTTATTTAATGTGTTTTTGATGTATGTTTTTTTCCAGCTCTTTGGAGTTGATTATATTAACTTTGGGCAGTTGTTTTAGAACTATTATTCTGTTTACATACGTGTTTGTTAACTCAGATATAACTACCAAAGAGTGCCAGTATAGCTTCCATCTCCTACTAGGTTAAGTTGGTAAATGTAGAATGAATAAAGTATGGCTTATACTCACCTTAAGCTACTTATCACAGACAGTGTTCAGAACATCCCAGACATCATCTCTTGCTAACTCAGGTACAATCATAAAAGGAATGAAGGTTTTAATATCGACCTTAAATGAACATTTGTTCTTCACACTGCATTTTGAATAAATTCTTATAAATGAGACATCTAAGAATTTCTATAAAACAAAGGAGTGTCTATGTTCTGGTGAGTGAAGCAGAGACTCTGTTAGATAAACAACTAGAGTGTGCTCACAGCTCATACAAGTTAATAGAAGTCAATACAGGAGCAAATGAAGTTTTTGCCTCACTTCAGAAAAAACAGAATACGTGTGGTGCAAAAAAAGCAGGATGCTAAAATATGACACCGGTATGTCAGGACTTGAAAAGCTTTGTCACTCTCACCACTTGTAAGATCTTCTGAATTTCATTATGTGTTAGACATTGTGAATCTTGCCACCTGTAATGCATTGTGAATCTTCCTCCACCTATAATATGTCCTGAATTTCATTACATGTAAAACCATGTTTATCTTATCCTGTATGTGGGAGAGTATAATTGTGTAGAGGCATTTACATCTATCCCCCAGAACACTGAAAGCCCAATTCCTTTCTTTGCTGTTTAGCCAAGGATAGAGATCTGTGCAGCTTCCACACTACAGAGATAAATAACTAATTATGGCCCATTGCCCCTGGGTGTACAGCATTCATCCAATTCATAATACCATAGCATCAGTTAGAGTTCTAAATGATAGTACTTACAATGCTATAGACAAAGACCTTTCAAGCAGGGCCATATTTATGGTGTTCAGTATACCCTTCAGTTTGACTGTAAATTATTGTATCTTTGTTAAACTATGCCTAACTTGTGTCTTTTGCGCTTGGGCCAGTAGCTACCTCACTTACAACCTTTAAGAGCAATGCCAAAAACATTGTGTCATTTGAGGACTTCATTAGAACTAAGATATGCTAGGTCTTAATCTCTAACTGCTTTCTCTTCTAACTCTTCATAAATTATCTTACTCTATATCTTCCTGCATCTTTTGTTATTCTTTATATTGATAATTTTGTCTTCATCTGGGCAATCCGCTCCCTTCAGGAAATCAAGCTATACTTACAGAAAGACTTTTCTGATCTGTGTAACTGGTGATGAATATAATTTAAGGCTCACCTTTAGAAAAACAGTACTATACTGCTTGTCATCCCCCCGTACACACACACAATCCAGAAGATTAACCATAGTTCAGCTAGGATGAGCCTTCCTATCCTTGGTGGCGTTGCCCTTCAGAATGTCTCATCTTTTGACATCCAAGGAGTTTGTTTGAAATCTCATTATCAGTTGACTACTCCTTTCAACTATTTTTCTGAAAATATTAAGAAACAAATAAATGTTTGTCACACAACCAATGCGTTTCTGAGTCCTGAGACAATAATAACTTTGGGCTGTGGGATCCTGTTCTCATTATTCAGTAACAATATAGACTCTATATTATCTCTTTTACGCCACCTAGAAATGCCACCTCTTGAGGTTCTTGTAACATCTGCTAAGTGATTTTATTTACCAAATAATGTAACATTATTCCTGGCTCCAGGACATGGAGGGTTAAAGCCCTGACTGTGACCCAGATGACTCAAGTTGAATTAGCAGTTCAGGTATGGAGGAGGTGAATGCGAGAGGTAGGAATTAAGCATTTGATGTTAGCTTACCCATCAGCAATGAAGAGCTTGATATTCCCAATGAACTAATGGTATCTCTACCTACATATGTGTGGGAACAGGCATGAACAAGGATGAATGGAAGAGGCACTTACATATGAATGCTCATATCAAGCACCCTGTAGAGAGGGTTGGGTAAAAAATTATAAACTTCCCAGACACTTGAGTTAGGGAGGGTTTTGGAGTTAGCCTTGGAAAGCAAGAATTAGTGGCAGCAGTGTGTGTGTGTGTGGGGGGGTAGAAGCTGGGAGAGGATCTCTGGTGATAGCATCCCTCCCCTACAGGTCCCTTGGGCTGCTGGTCTTCATGGTCCTTTGAAGAAGTAGGACCTCAAAAGACTGATGGCCCTTGGACACTGATGGCTCCTTCGTGCTTGCTTGAAAGATGGTTTCTTCTGGTTGGTTTTGCCTGAGGCAGTGACCACACTGTCACTGATGGAAAGGAAAGGAAAGGAACAGAAAGGAAAGGAAAGGAAAAGAAAGAAAAGGAGAGGAGAGGAAAGGAATGGAAAGGAAAGGACAGGAATGGAAAGGAGAGGAGAGGAAAGGGAAGGAAAGGAATGGAAAGGAAAGGAAAGGAATGGAAAGGACAGGAATGGAAAGGAGAGGAGAGAAAAGGAATGGAAAGGATAGGAAAGGAAAAGAAAGGAAGGGAAAGGATAGGAAAGGAACAGAGGGGAGAGGAGTGGAGAGGAAAGGAAAGGAGAGGAAAGGAGATGAAAGGAAAGGAGGCAAAAACAATTAGAAAAGTAATTACAAAACAGCATTGTCTGATGGTTGAGAATGCAAAATAGTTGCCTGTGAAAATGAGTGCGTCATAGAGTCAGTCTTATCATAGCCACTTTGGTCTTAAACTGCTTCATGTAGACTTCAGCTCTCCATTTACTAGCTGCCAATATATTCATTCTCCACTTTATGGCCTCTGATTAGGTGCAGAGGAAGCTGCCGGCCTCATTTAGCTTATAACTTGATTACAGACTGATGAACAACTACGCTCTTACTACATTTCTTAGAGGGAGAGGAGAAATAGATGCAAATACCATACATAGATCATCATGTCTCAAATGGAGAGGACAGTCACCATGGGGATGCCCTATACTGTTTTCGGGAGACCTAAACACATTTGAAAATGTTGTGTATTTTAGCACAACATTTTGCTAGTATTCCTAGTGCTGCTGATAGATTTAAGACAACTATAATGGACTGTTTTACATTTATTGTATCTAATGGTTTGTTCTGATTATTTTTTTAATGTGTGTGTGATTCATAAATACCTAATATTAAGTCCTAAGTCGGCTGCCTGTGTGATGAGGATTTAATTATTTGCTTATTTTTTGTTGACTGGGTTGGATCCCATAGTTTTATGGGATGCTTTGATGGTCATGGTAGTGCTTATAATGTGTGTTTATAATTTGCCTAAGACAATGGTGAAACTCCCCTGCTCTTCTCAGAAAATGCCACATGATTTGTAACATCCACCTGAGCTACCAGCTCATTTGCCTTCCCTGCTTTTAGTCATGTACAAAGTGAATGAGACTGCAACTAGGACAGTTTCACGAGCTGTGACTCGAATGCTACTGTCTATCAAAACTCACTGCTGCTGCACTTTTTGTTAGTGCACCAGGAGTGATTGTAAGTTTTGAGACTTTTCAATTTTCTTCACAGCTGAGACTGTGGAGTTAATACCTTTAATTAAAGGGGTATGGAGGTGCAGGGGGGCTCTCCTTCTGTAAAAAAATTTGTTGAAGGCTTTGGCCAATCTGTTCCATACCCCTCGATGGGATGTAACTTTGTAGTTTCTGCAGTTTCTGTCATAGTACTTTCCTATCTCTGTTGATTTCCTTTCATCATTTCCTTAATTAATTTTTTTGTTGCTTTTCAGGTGTCAAGTTAGTTGAAGTAGATGATTTGCTTTTCAATATTTTGCCCATTAACAAGTGACTTGGTGAAAGTCTTAGCCCCTACACCAGGGGTAGGCAACCTGTGGCTCTGGAGCCACATGCGGCTCTTCCACCCCTCTGAAGTGGCTACCTGTAGCTTTGAAAAAAATTAATATGGAAATAAATAATGGCTATTTTTATTTTATTATTTTTTTCTTTCAAAGTGAACACCCTCTTATTTTGGAGAGCGACGAGATACTGTAACACTTTATATGCTGTGTATGCGTTATCTTCATTTTAGGGGTCAAATAGGTTTTGTTATCTTCATTTTAGGAGTTAAATATGTTTTGTGGCTCCAGATGAATTTTATTTGGTGGGAGAGGGGCCAAAAATGGCTCTTTTGATAGTGAAGGTTGCAGACCCCTGCCCTACATTGTAGTATTCAGTATCAGGATACCATATCAGGTACCCAGTCAGTGAGTCCTTAAAGATCAGATCCCGCTCAGAGAATGGTTTGCTTGCTATAATACTGCAGATTATTATGCATTCTGATCAATGTGTGGTACAGTTTCATTGTAAAGTTACCAATTTGGAAATAATACATGCATACAGAGGAGGAAACAGTTTTTATTAAGTAGTATCAACTATTTCCCTTTCTTCATGATTGTGTTACCTCAAAATTAATATATACAAGTCACAGGGGTGTGGGTGGTGCAGGGAGGGGGCTTGCCTCCCTACAAAAACATTTATTCAGCTTTGCTTTCTATTGTACTACACCAGACATTCTTTGTGATTGTTCAATTATCGGTGGCTGTGTTGTGTTGTTTAACTTGACAGTAGAGATTTCCATGTATGTGTTCAGTCAATGGCTGGATCCCAGTATTCATATGGACACATTTACATGGACTGTAGTTAGATGTCCTGTAACTAAGTATTCCTATTTTCTAAAACTGCAAGATGATAGTCCTGATAGAGTTTGTTACTGCTCTTCCTCATAAGATTGTTTACTGTTTGGGTTATTGTCTTCTCTTTTCCATTGGATGTGGATGGTGTTTAGTGAATCTTATGTGTCTCATTTCTCACTCATGTACACAATTTCTAAATTCCTGATTGTTGTATTGTAGCTCATTGTAGGATAAGACAACATCAAATATCTTTGGTCTTGTGAACATACACTTTAATGCACTAATATTTTTTATTTTATTATTATTTGACATGTGTTTACTGGGTGGTCTGACTGGGTCTACAGACCCCATTTTCAGCAGAGGCCTGGGGAGAAAAGCTCCACATACAGTACAATACGAATACAGTATAATCCAATATAATACAAATTACATTTGAAATACTATACAAAAATAAGTTGAAAGAACAAACTATTGTTACAAGATGTTGTAATATATTACTACACATCTAGAAAGTTCAATAGAGTTAAAAACATTACAGACAATAATAGTCAGTCTCACCATACATGATGTAAATAGATAGTGTCCAAAAAAAAAATACTACGTAGGTAGTGCAATGTGTGACATTGACTGTTATACTACATGAAAAATAGAATGTTAGTTTCAGTTAGGAAAATAGCAGCCAGAAAGTTAGTGATGCAGATAGATAGTGAGAGAGTTAATAAGAATAGAAACAATAAATCCTGAGCAGTAGCGTAAGGATATGGTATAGAAGCAGAGAAGGAGTTAGAAGAGCCTTAGGATCTCACAGACTGTGAGGAATTGAAATGTGACAGAAGAGGAGGATGAGGCTAGTGTGGAAGAAGAGGAAGACCTGAGCACTAGGCAGACTTTATGCAGGAGCAGAGCCATGTGTTTTTGAGATGAGTTTTTAAAGAGGCTTTGAAATGGGTTAGCCCAGGCATAGACCTGGTAGCTAGAGGTAGTGAATTCCAAAGTATAGAGACAGTGTATGAATACAGAGAGTGACCTGGCTTTCTTGTGGTTTTGCAATAGCTAAGAGATTTTTGCCTTCTGATCGTAGGGATCGATCTGGTGTATAAGGTGCGACTAAATTGGTAAGTGCAGGGCAGACAGTAGGCTTGAAAATAAGATTGTGCAAAGTAGCTAGCTGAATAAAGGCAAGTTGGTTGGGGAGTTCAAGACAGTTTAATTCTAGGAGTGATTTACAGTGGTGTGTGTGTGATATTTAGAGTTTGTGGCAAGCTTTGCAACTTTGTTGTAGCACTGTTCTATCTTGCTTAGGGTAGAAGTTTGTAAGTTAATTAAGACAGGGGCACCATAAAGAAGGGAGGGAAGTAAAAATGTTTTTGCAAGGGTAGTTTTGGTTGCTGCAGTAAAGAAATGTTTGTTTCTATACAAGAGCCCCAGTTTTTGATGAGTTTTCTTTATATTTTACTATATGGGGGGGGGGGGGCAAATGAAAGTCTATTGTCAATGATAACACCTAGAGGTTTGGTTTCCTGCACTATTTCTATGACAGATGCAAGGATGTGGAAATGATCAGTGAAAGGGGAGGAGTTTCTGGGATGAAAGAGTACTACTTTTGTCTTCTTCGGATTAAGAAAGAGTTGGGCATTTCTTAGCCAGGATTCGACTGCAGTAAAGGACTGTTGAGTTTTTGAAAGTAGTTCTGGTAGTAATTGAGCAGTGCAGATTATGGTGGAGTCATCAGCATATTGAATGAGGGTCCCAGGGTGAGAGGCAGTGTGAAGGTTGTTTGTGAAAATGTTGAAGAGTAGGGGTCCTAGGATGGAGCCTTGAGGGACTCCAGTAGGGTTGTGGAGAAAGGGTGAGAGTTCATTGAACCATTTCACTGATTGTTTACAATCCTTAAGGTAGCTCTGAAACCATTTTACTGTGTTATATGAGAATTATAAGTTAGACAGTGTGTTCAAAAGTAAGGGGTGAGACACTGTGTCAAAGGCCTTGGAGAGATCAAGGAATACTGAGGCTGTATAGCATCCTGCATCTCTGGCCTTGTTCACGGTGTATGTAAAAGATAATAGGGCTGTAACTGTGCTGTGGCTAGGCTGGAAGCCATGTTGGGATTTGGTTAAAAGATTGTTTTGCAGTAGATATTGCATTACCTGCTGATGGATACCTCTCTTGAGAATTTTGGATATGGGTGACAAGATGGATATAGGACGGAAATTGGATGGATCAAAACAGTTGCCTCCTTTGTGGATGGGGGTGATATGAGATTGTTTCCATATGGTAGGTACATCTAATTTAGATTAAGACCTATTTATAAGGATTCTGATTGGGTAGGCAACTGAGTTAGCAGCTAGTTTGAGGTAGTATGGCGGAGACTGTCAGTTGAGGTAGAGCAGGGTTTTAGTTTTTGTAGCAGTTTCTTAATGGTGTCAGTGGGTATAGGCTGAAATGGGAATGGGGTTTGTATGACATTTTGTTGAGTAGGGGGGTTAATAATGACAGGGTTAGAAGTATTTGATGGTCTGTGGTTGGTGTCTGAATAGGTTGAAGGGTGGGGGGGTCCTGCATTAGGGGTGTTAGCAGGTCCGAGATTGATTTTATGACGTGATTGTTTAAAGTTTCTGGCTAATTGTGATGGAGGGGTATCAGGTGATACAGTGTGCTCTCTATTTCTCCCAGGATTTAGTAGAGAAGATATGGAGTGCCAAAATTTACTGGGGTTGATTTTAGATTGGAGTTGAAGCTGGGAATAATATGACTTTTTATCTCTGTTGATTAGTTTTGTCACTTTGTTATGTAGCGTTTTGAAATTAACATGATTTTGTTCATTTTTGTTTTGTTTCCAGGTTGACCAGGCTAGGTCCCTTTGCTTCATCAGGTGTTTACATTCCTTAGAGAGCCATGGTGCTTAGTTCTTTTTGATTCAACTCATAAGAATGGGAGCTAGTGTATTAAGTATGTGAAGGAAGGTGTTATTAAAGTATAGTACAGCATCATTAAGGGGTAGTTGTTTAAGGGTTGTCCAGTCTATTTCCTGCAGGTGATTGTTGAATTTATGTTGACAAAAATTAGTTGAGTTCCTAACTGATTTTAAAGTATGTACATTTAGTTGTTGAGAGTTTGTTCTAAGAGAATAAGCTGGTAGATGATCATTCAGGGAGCTAGACAGTTTACTGAAAGAGGGGTAGTTGGCAGGGTAGGATACTAGGATCTAGTCTAGGGTGGATTGGTAGGTAAGATCTTTGCTGGATCTTGTTGGAGTATTGATAAGCTGAGAAAAACATACAGATTTATACTATTTGTGGGGGAGTTGGAAGCTATGGTTTGCCAATTTATATTTACGTCTCCTAAGATTATTGTTTCAAGGTTTATTGTTTGGGATACCCAGGATAAAATATTTTCAAACACTGGTATATTGTTACCTGGGGGAATATATATTACTATTATCCAAATTATTTTTGATATGTTGAGGTTTAGAAAGGGGCTTAGTACCTCAGCATTGGAAAAGACCGCCACTGAAAAAGGACCTGTGTCCAGTCGGAATTTCCCGGTAAACAAATATAAATAAATAAATAAATAAATATTACTGGTATAGGGTGTGACATTGCATGTAGAGGGATATAGAACTGCTATCCCCCCCCACCTTTTTTAGCTCTATCTCTTCTGGTTATAGTGGGTTTAAAAATAGTAAAAGTGGAATGTTATATGTTTGAATATAATATCAGGTAAAAACAGAAATTATGTTATGTGGTATGTGTACAGCTAAAGGTAAGGTTGGAAATGTTTTGACTTCAGAGTGGGCTTTGGCAGTGGGATTAGGTGTTTTGCCTTGCAGTTTGTGCTAAGGATGGGTGGGGGAGATGTGATTGGTCAGTAGTTAAGTTATGGTGTAATGTTAGTTTGTGTGAATAGCACAAGAGAAGGTGTTAAGCCTGAAGTTAATGTAAGATAGTTTGAGGTGGTGATTGTGTTGTGATGGTAAAGTAGAGTATGATGCAAAGAATTATAGTAGAGGTAATGAGAATTCAAGGGAGAGCAGATAAGTTTGGCTAAATAAAAGAAAGAAGGTGTGAATGAAATGCGGGTGTGGACAAGTTAGAGTTGTATTTAATTGGATCATAGGAATGAGTGGGAGTGGTTTGCTTAAGATAAGAGTAGAGGTGCTTGGGGTAGGGTGGGATATGGGGGAAGGACAGGAGAGTGGAGTGGGAGTAGCAAACGGAGCAGGAAGAACTACCCCGATGGTTTACCACCATAAACAATCAGTGAGGTAGAATGTCCATGGATACAAAGACAAGGTGGCTGAACTCTAAATATTTGACCTGAGTCACAGCATTACATTTTATAGTTATGGGCTTTTCAGTGTCTTTCCAGGGATGTCTTACACTAACAGTGAAATATACTGAAGTGTTAATGGAGCTTCACCTTCAGCAGTAAAAGGCCTGTGAGTGTGGGTGAGTAAGTGGGGGTAGGGATATCCTTCCAGCAGATTCAGCACTACAAAACAATACACACTAGATTTAACAAATTAAGTTATTAGTGCATGTCTTGGGAATTGCCTTACATAGATTTAATTCAGTGCTGTGTCTATCATTTCTATAATTTTAAGGAACTTAAATATTAATCTTCACATATGAAATATACAGATTCTTTAAAATAGAGCAAATTCATCCCCATATGACCCTACAGATGGAAATGCCCTTCATTACCACAATGACCATATGACATATGTGCTAAAATATCTTCTTCTTCTGGAATGATGGTATGGACTTATATGCCTTTGCTTGGGTCATATCACAGTTGCTCAAGCATAACAGCTTGAGTGTCTGTTGCTTTTGTCATTTTGCCTGTGTGCATGTATATGAGTGATATCCTAATGCTCACACATGCTTGTGTAGTGAGTAGTCTATCTTTCAGCATACAAGAAAGAGTGAGACAGGCTGTCAATAATCATTCTTTATCCAAGGTTCAGACACCTTGGAGTGAGAATTCTTTTTTCAATTTTGACATTGGTTTGTATTGTTAAAAGCACAGGTACGTCTTCTGAGATTCTTTGTATTCAAGATCATGTAATATAACCATTCTTTGCTGAGTATTTAGATTCACGGTGATCTTTCTAAACTCATGCATATTATCCAAACACTTCCTTTAGTGCTTTAGATCCTCTTGTTCCATAAGATTCTCCTTCATCTAGAATATTTTAACCTTTGACAATCCCACTAAATAATTCCTATTACTTATTTCCCCACATCATTTTCTTTCTTGTTTCTGCAATGGTTTTAATATTCAATTTATCCCACTGCTTAGCTATCCCTTCTGAAGAAATTTGTGCATTCCCTAGCATCTCTTGAAAAAATCACTGCCTGTTCCTTAAATCTTCTCTTTTTAATAGGTAAGTAGGAAAGCACCAGTGTCTCATTTTTACTTGATTACCCAATGTCTTTGTCTTAATTTTTACTGGAGCATGGTCTGAAATAATTATTGGATGTTTCAAAACTGTCAAATACCCACGGTTTTCTGAAATAGTTTCTGTACAATCTAGCCCGGTTGTACATCGGAGAAGAATATATAAATTCTATCTTGATTCCTGCTAGTAATTTCATATCTTCCATCCCAAACAGTTTAATTTATTTCTTTAGAAATCTACCCTTTTTGCTACATTTTCCCTTCTAAGTCCCTCAATACATCTTCACTATTGCATAACAGATTCCACTCCCTTCTATGAATAATATTCCCTGCTGGAAGCTAATTACTTCTCCCACGATTATCTTAAGCTCCTTAATAGTATTTTTAGGTGGAGTGTATATACATGCCATTTTAATCCTACTTTCTTAAAAATAACCCTTTATTGTCAAAAATATACCCTTGCTGTCTCTTCTCCTCCTCTTTCACTATTGGAGACTCTTGTGCAATCAGTATCATTACCCTTCTTTTTCTTTATCCCTGATAATCTGCTAAATAACCATTCAGGAATCCTTTCTCTACCAAATTTGCATGTTTATTGCTAAGTGTGTCTGTTGAACATTGCTATTTCTACCATTAATTACTCTTTGCTTCTTGTCCATGCTTTCAATGCCATTCACATTCCATGATGTGACTGGTAAAGTAGTCATTTTGATAAGATGCTATTACTTTCACATATTCTACTTGACAGTTTTTTTAAATATATGTATATATGTTTCTGTGTAGACACATGACATATTTTCCCAGACTTTTTGTTTCAATAAAAACATCCAAAAATGTACATTTTCATTTTTAGTCCCCAGCCCCTTTCAACTCACAACAAACACACACACAACTATATACATTTTCCAAAAATGAAAATGTCTCTACCATGTATACACATATGCCCTTGATAGACAGCTGCACCCACAAGCTTCACCCATTCTAAAGTTAGTTTTAATCATGCTGACAATGCACATCAGAGTCTGTGTTCAGTTCTACACATACACCATCCTTTCATATCAATCTCAATTTTCCTCCCTGATGTGAAAAACAATGCACATACTCTCAATTAAGTAAACTGCAGCTTTAAGAGAAAGTGCCCTGGCAATCATTAAATGAATAGATTTTTGCATTGTTATGATTCATACTGAGTTGGTTGTTACTAGTTTGAATTTATCTGTTGTTGTCTCGTCATATAACAGCAATCATTTATTTTCACTGAGCTTTAAGTACTAATTTTAGTTTTTCTTCATAAAAGTACTTCACTGATCACAATTCAGTCATTTCTTTATTTAATACCTATATTTGCAGACTTTCTTTTGCAGAGCTCTACTGGCAGATATGTGGAAAAAACTGTAAAAAGGTACATTCTTACTTTAACATCACTGGCATTATCAACAATCACTTGTTAGCCTGATAAGACTCCCTCACCTCACATTTAGAATTCCTATGCATACTGCGTATAACTACTTTTCAATGTAAGATGCAATTTACTTCAAGAAATTGTTTATACAAATATTACTCAGAAAAGTATTGTACTTAAGAGTTTATGCACATATTATTAAGGAAAGGGGAACATTTTTAGTTACAGTTTCTTCTTCACTTATTTCATTATCTTATTAAACATAAATGATAAAGTAGAACAATTTACTTTACAATTCACAACCAGTTAAAATAATCCACAACCTCATCTTTTTCCCCTTCTTCCCTCCACTTCTTGTAGAAGCACAGATGTCATGTCCAAATTGTATCTTTGCTTGTTTGTTTCCTACTTTCCAGGATTCTTCCTGTTCCTATTCTTCATCTTCTCAGTCATTCATTTCTGGTCTGAGTTAAATCCAATGTACTCTTTGTTTTTCTAGTCAGCTCCTATTTTTTCTTTTGTCACTCAGTCATTTTCCTTTGGAGCATTGGAAAAGATTTTACTGGTAAGTTTTGTCTATGGGCTATGCCATTGTCAGATGAATGAGAAGCAGAGTCCATTTCCACTTACTGGCTCACTTTTTGCTGTGTAAACTTTTTATTTCCCCCTTCATCTTTTCTGCATTGAAGAATGTCTTTGCTCTTCCTGAAAATGAAATATTCTGAATACAGCTGGATATATCAAGTTGAATCCCACCCCTGCCTCTTGACACTTTGATGTTTCTAATTGATAATACTTTACTCTTCTGCCACATTTTTGTCAGGAGGATCCCCTCTTGCTGATATGACTACAACTTTACTAGTGTAGGTCTTGGATTCTTTCTCATAACCAAATTTAGAGCATAGACAAGATGTGCCCTTCTTATTAGCAGATCTTGTTATTGAATTCCTGTCTAGTTGCTTATTTGTACTTTCATAAAATTATGCAGTCTGTTCCTTTCAGTTTCTCTGGGACAGCAGAAAATCTACTTTTCTCTTTTCCTGTTCAGTCTTCCAGCTTTAATATTTTTGAAACAGTTCTTCTAAAGAAGCATCATATTCAATCTGTCTATCCTTCATTTCAACCTCTGATTTCTCTAGTTTTATCAGCTCATCTCAATAGCTGCTTAAAGCTTCTTCTCTTTTTCCAGCCTTTTGGCATTTGACTGTATGTATTTCTCCAGTATCTTACTTATTTTAAACACCTCTAAATCCATTTGATAAATTACTAGGAGCCGTTTCTGGTAGTGAGGATGAAACCTGATATGCTTTTTTGCTGAACAGCTGCAAGACTTTTCTAGACAAGGGTTTTATTTCTTCTTCTTTTCTAGTTGGGTTTCTCTTACTTTATATTTCTTAGCTGTTGACATCCAGACAATGTAGTGACTAATCAGTAACTGAATTGCACCCAAATAAATATTTCTTTCTGGATGCTTTCCAAAGTTTCTGATTTCACACTGAGAGAGCTCTGACTGACTTGTTGATCAGTGTGCAACCGTCTTGTAAGTCACTACACAGAATGTCTTAACACTGTGTACCTCAAAGCCTTAAAACGTATTTCAGACAAAATAGAACACTATGTCTGTGTTTAGTTTAAATTTAACCTTCTTATTAACTCAGCATTTCTTTCCACCAATCTCTTTTGTCTTGTCTCCCTACATGTGAAACATTTTTGGACGTAAATGTATGAACTCTTTAACATTCCAACTTGCATTTTTATGTTTTTGTTCAACAACACACACACACACACACACACACACACACACACACACACACACACACACACACACTCTCTCTCTCTCTCTCTCTCTTTTTGGATCAAGCCACCTTTCTCATTTAAACATAATTGAAAATGTAATTTTCTAACACAGATTCTACAGTCTTTTCTCTCATGATTATAGGCATACCTACTACATTAGGCTTGAATTTGAGTTGCATTCACTTTCCTTTGGGACCCACATCTACTAAGTAGATTTTCTGCTGAGGAGGGTCTATAGTTGTTAATCCTTTGGACTGAGGTACTGCATGTATGCTCATTTCAGCAGAAAAGAATCCAGTCTACACTAATACAGCATCTTACTCATGATACCCTGTTCTTCTTGCTTCCATTTCCAGATTCTTGATGTTAAATATATTCAATCAGATTACAAATGGCTAAATGCTACATTTTAAAAAAATATGAGATTTATTCTGTTCTATTTTCCAGGTCATTGGCCTTATTTACTATTCATTTGTAGTACTCAAAATCTTTTTTAGCTATAGAGGAACACATTTCCTGCTGTTATGGCATTGTCACATTTCTGTTGTGCTCAGATTTTTTTTTTTTCTCCGTTGGTTTGCCTCAGGGCATTGGCACTTTTTCACCATCACAGCTTGTTCCTCTATAAATGTGACTGCAGCAAGCAAGTCAGTTATTCTGACAGTCATTATAAATGCTTATATTACATAGGTTCATATCATTTGCCTGAACAAATCATTAATGCTGCAGGTCCTAAACTGGTTAGTATCCAAGCTCCATGCCTTCTTATACAAGCATGGGTGGTCAAACTACAGAGATGGAGGTACAGCCCTGCTACTTCCTGTCTATTGAAGGTGATGTTGAGTTCTATGTCAAGGTCAGCTTCTACTGCACTGCTTGTGCACACTCTGACTTAAGGGGCCTTCTGATTTCCACTTCCAGTTTGAAGGTTTCCTGCTGATAGTGCTATTGCATAATCAATACTTGCCAAGGGCACCATAGAGCTTCAACACAGGCAGACAGTTTCTGTCCCTCCCTTCTTTCAACCCTTTGAGAGCCATGAAGGTGGAATGGATGTGAGTGCTCACTTCTCTCCTGGCCTAATTAATTTAATGGGTTCTCCGTTTTAGGTACCAGATGACTCAATGAACTCATACTTCCTAATGTTGACCCCTCCGGTGTCGAGTAGGCCAATACTGGTACTGCCAATGTCCAGCAGTCTTCCTCTCATGTCCCATGTTGATCCTGTGCTGCATCTAGAAGTCCATTGTTGCCCTGACTAGTCTGTTTGCACCTACATTGACTCCATTATGAGTTCCAACATTGGTTCCTTTGATCTTCTCACTAGCTCTTCTGCTATTGGCTCAATTTCTTGCTGGACAGTCATCGAGTCCAGTCCCTGCAAACCCAGTATTGGATAGATAAACACTGTCAGGGCTGCCACAGGCTCCACAGGCTCACTTCACATTCAGGTGGCCCACTGCAAGACTTCTGTATCACTTTAACAAAGGTTTCTCAAGAGAATATGCCCTTTCAGAGATAACCAAGAGACCCCTGACTACAAGTCAGTTGACTTATAAAGTACTATTTTAATTGTTTTGATGTGGAAGATTCTGCACACATTCTAAGGGAGAGGATCAGTAAGGATGATGAAGAAGGGTCTGTGCCTCCTGTTTTTTCTCCAGATTGGCCAAAGTTTAGTGAAATTTTACAAATGATGATGAAGAGGGGTAATTGGCCTTCCCATGAATTTCCCCTCTACATAAGTGACAGACTGTTTGCCAACATGGCTCTCAACTGTTCAGATTTTCACAGAATGCCCATATTTTTGCCTCAAAATTTCGGTCTGTTCCTCATAAAAACTGTGGTTTTCTGGCAAATCACTTGGAAGATATGAGGAATCAATTCACTAAATAATGACATACATTTGAGTTTCAGACTTCTTATCATTTAGAAAATACATTTTAACACAAACCCTGTTATTCTAACTACCTTCTAAGTTTGTAAGAGTAGTATTTAAAATCTGTCCCTATTTTTCAGCCTTTGTTCCCCCATTATATTAAGCTTTGTCCAGATTTCTTGGGGTAAGAGGTTGAGAGGTATGCTTGCCAATCTCACCAGACATCTTCCTGGGTGGTTCATCCTTTAGTTGACATTATTGGTTGATCTTGTGAATGCTGTCAGGGGTAATCTGAATACTGTAGCACTATCTCCAAAGTATTTAAACAAGATCTACAGGCTGCACATGCAGTAGGACTAATCTAGTCAACAAAAGTAAGTAATTAAATAATAAATGATAAAAATGTTGTCAATCAGGGGTTAAGATTTGTTTAACATATTTCTGTCTGATATCACATGATGGTGGTGGTAAGCCTGCTCTGTGGCACAGCTGAATGCAGCCCTAACTCTAATGTCATTGGTCTGTGTTTGAATAGCGTGCTAAGGATGGCAAGGAAAGCAGCACTTGGGAAGTGCAGGGTCACCCATCTCAGGGCAAGAGATGTGAGGAGGACTGCATTACAACCACACCAAGAGAGACTCCTGGAGAAGACTAGGAAGACTGGCTTCCAAAAATCAAAAGATCCTGTGACTGCATAATACAGCAGCAGGGAGTGATGCTTACATTTGCAAACTCTCATGTGTGTTGTGGATGTGTGTGTAACACACTATGACCCAAACTCATGAAGGTTGGCGATATTGATGCATGCAA
>NC_056745.1:1124299082-1124301582 GCF_019279795.1 Protopterus annectens
ATCTACTTGCCCATTTCATTGTTAATAGCTCAGACTGGTCTTAGAGGTTCATATAGGTTCACAGGTAAGTACTGGGCCTGCTGCCCTTTTGGGCCACTTTAAGCCCTGACAATTTCACTTTTGGTGCTCAGATTAACCTATCCCATTTGGTGATAAACTGGCCTTACCTATCCCATGGTCAATAATTATGTATTACCCCTCCAACAAATTATTACATTAGGGAGACCACTACCTGTCAAAGTCACTAAACCTAAAATGATGAACTCATCTTGTTCTACATTAGGGAGATTAGGTGAGTCATAAAGTAGAACAAGATTGTTGGAGGGGTAAGATTATAAAAAGTATGCCTGGAATGTCACAATGTGAAAACAATTTGCTTTAAATTATCAAAATGACTAAATGTGATGTTATAATAGATAGATTTATGACTTCAGGATACTTAAGAGTAATTGCAACACAAATAAAATAGTGATTGTTATTCTCACAGAATAAATATGTAACTACTTTACTCAGTGGTATTTTATGGGTTAGGACCATATCTTTGGCATTGTTTTTATGAAATATGATGGAAATCTGACAGTTTTCACTTTATTTCCATCTGACAAAATATACTAGTCCAAATCATTATGTCACGCTCTCTTTGTTTAACTAGATATGAATATGTTTCCTAGATTCTTTAGTATCTTGTTATAGAACTAGTTTGGCACAATTTCTTTGTTACGTGACAGACCTCATTAAATATGAATTTTATCAAGGAAAATTTAATATATTTGGATGAGAAGTGGAACTTTTTTGCATCTGCCTATCCTGACACTACCAATTTTTCAACATTAGTGTTTTCAATGTCCATTTCAGTGGTTTGATCAGATTTTTGTAATATATTGTCAAGTCTTATGAACAAGTCATCATATAGTCATAAAATATCAAATGGAACATCAGAGTTCACTTTATGTATGTATGTGTGTTTTTTTTTTATTTTTTGCACTAAGGTTTTCAGAGTCAGTGCACACAGAATTCTTCTCATTTGGCTTAATATACCATATAGGCATGAATATGAGATTCATCTTCTCCATGAATCTGCAAATTATTGCTTTCATGAGTATGAGAGTCACTTATTGCATGACTATATGAAATGACTGCTCACAAACATGTGAGAAATCATCTCTGCAATTCTATGCATAATTTATTTATTTATTTGTTGACCAGGGAAGTGGACTAGTCTAGTGACCCTTTGCATATACATTATGACTGTAACTGCACTCTGCATTTGTTTAATAATACCCTTTGCTTCACAAGTCATTCTTCTCAGTATATTTCATTGTTGTATTGGCAAAATTTAAAATAAATAACTGCAGGTTTTTTTTAATAAGCAGCACACAGCTCTTTCTGGACCAGTGATGTTAATTTATGGCCAGGATAATTCAGGAGAGCAGTTTAAACTCTACTACAGTACTTTTCAAGACCACGGAAGGTACATTCTGTTCTGGTATCAAGTTTAAAAGTATTTTTTTTCAATATTTATCGTCGGTTTTCAGTTCAGTGAATTTTATGATTGCAACATTACTGTATTTTTGTGCATTGTGAAGAAACATTATACACAGCATACACACCAATTGCATTTATTAACATTTTAGCAGCATTCAGTGAAGGAGTAGTCAGCTGTTATTATAACTTGCCAAAGTTTCTTCTGACCTTCTTTTTTTGTGTTAGAGACTTTAAAGATGATTAATTGGTCTATGATTTCGGTATTAGCTATTTATAGCTGGACATAGTTGCATATCAGATAACGCGGATTTTGTATAAGATACCTTGAACAGCATGGATGCTGCTGTGCTGAATGCTTTTCATTTTTAACTCGGTCACCATGGACAAGAGAAGTACTATACCTTTAAACTGTCATAACTTTGGAAGTATTTTTCATATTCTACTCTGCTCCATCTGGTTTGCTGGTATATTTTTAACAGTTGTTTACCTCATTTTAATTTTACACACCCCAGTTCTTCAGCAAGCTATTTCATTTGAATGCTAGATAAATCTTCTGTTTTATACAACTGTAGCTTCCTGAGAATTAATTCTGATTCTGGTAAAGGTTTGCTTTTCACTTTATCATTCATTACATTATGCCACAGACAATCCTGTCTTGCAGCAATGCATTGTTTAGTCCTGCAGCTCCCCAGGCTTTTGCTCTGTATCTTAATTCACTCATATAGGCATTAATGAACTCTTATTGACCTGCAGTTCTAGTTTAACATAAATTACATGTATATTGCATTTTTTTAGGGTCACAATATTGCTTAAAAGCCTCCTTATAACAGTAAAATGAGACTTTTGCTCTCTAGTAGTATCAGATGCATTAAATACTTTTATGACATCATCTTCGGTAAGGAGAAGAAAATTTACAATGTACAATTCTTTACTTTTTATGTTATGCCAGTTGCAATACTGAACAGATTAAATGTACGCAGCTATTGTTTCCAGTTTTCTGCTAATTTGTCCCATA
>NC_056745.1:1124306582-1124366582 GCF_019279795.1 Protopterus annectens
TCCTAGTAATTAAACTCTGCAGTATAAAGACATTCTGCAAAAACCCGAACAGCTGAGAGGTATGGTGGAGCGATATTTGATTTTCATTTTCTTATAATGATCTTTCTTGCAACAACTAATTAGTCTGTAATAAGCAACACTGACCTTTTTTCACAGTGTTTGGTAATAGTGAATTGAAGAGAATCAAATGTTTTGTCAGTCCATATTGCTTCGAAGAAATTATTAACTTTTTGCCAATAAGATAATAAAGAACAACCACATGCGCCGTTTCTCAAATATCAGCTCAGCCTTTGAGTTTATTTAAGTGCCCTTATCAACACATTAGACAATGTACACATGCAAGTTAAAACACAATTAAGAGTACCGGTTGTTTTAGATCACAAAAATATTTGTGTAGCTATAGCAGTTAGGTTTAAAACTTGAAAATCTCATAAAACATCCAGATATGATAAAAGCAAGTGCACACTTAGACCTCTGAGGGACAAAAGTGTGATGAAAATTTAGCAAGCAGAGAGAGATTACTATGCTCTTCTTCAGCAAAACAACTTAAAATCCATTTTGGAAGAATGTAAACTGCCTACTTGGGAAACTCAGTTCGCAATATATGACCCACTAGGCCTTAAGTATTATTCTGTAAAAGCAGATAAATTTAAAGGATACTTTTCAATAGCTGCAGACTGATCACCCCCCCTCCCCCCACGTACTTCTGTTAGGAACAATATTTTTAAAAAAAATGAAAGGAAGACTTTTACATTTGAACATATCTATCTTCAAACTAATCTTAGTCTATTAAAAAAATAAAACATATATAGCTAGGCAACTGTATATATTAATCTCCCTCCAGTCTTTATGAGGTAAATTGTGTCATTTACTGCAGTAGCTGTAACTGTGATAATAAACAGGAACATTATGAAAGAGGTACTACTGGAAATCCTGAAGAAAGCCAAGATCATCCCACTCTTCAAGAGTGGTGATATACACAAAGTTGACACTTGTCAGAAAAATATGTATTAATGTGTGTATTAGTAATATGCTTAGTGCATTTAGAGCTTGAAAAAGGGTTAAACACATTTATTCTATTTCATACTGTATAAATCTGTACAAACTGCAGATGCTTTTCTGACCTTGTATTGTTAGCTAAAATCTTGCTTGTGCCTTGGAAATTTACAGAGAAGCAGATGATTCCTGCTTATGTTAGGAAAATAATGAATAGAACAATACTACTTGTATGAAGCTTAGACAAGAAGTTCCGTTTGTGCTGTGAGAAAATACACAGCTGTAGAAGCCATAGATAATTAGGACAAAGCCTGTTTGAAAATATGAACTGCAATCAACATTTGCTTGTATCTGAATTAGAAGAGTACCTTGAAATGTAACACTGTACAATGGAAGCTTGTAAATGAATTAGTGCTCACCAAGGCCAGGTTGTTTTTCTCAAAAGTTTCTCACAAATCTAGTCATGTCAGCAGAAAATATGAGTAACATCTGCTGTAGAACAATACTGAAAGTTGTGTTTGATTACGTCAGCCATAGAAGGCCATGTCTTGTAAAACAGTATAAGAATAAGCATACTTCCTGTTAGTAGTTGGACAAATCCTTGTATTTGCATGTTTTTGTCTCCTTGCGGCAAGTAAATAAATATGCCTTAACTGAACCTTACGTGTATTGGTCTTTGAAGTTTTTTCCTTTGACAACACTCTAATGGCCTAACAGAATATTTAGTCTTCAAGCTAAAATATTAATGAAATTCCACATCAACAATTCTCCAACTATTTTGTCGAATTCAATAAGCTCATTAACTCAGCACTATTTAGGACATAAGACTCCCACAGACATTACTATGCCTGAGACCACATTTTCAGAAACTCAGATAGAGGCCTTTATACAGCAGCTATTTTTCTGATTCTCCAAAGCTTTTGATCTTGTAGATCACAAATTGATGGCCCAATGATTAAAGGAAGGTAGCTGTAGCACTCTGCTAGTGAAAACAAATAATGGTATCACAGAATACTCTGTCACACCCCTGTGAATCAAACATGAGATTTACCCAAAGACTCATTCTAGTGTCCCTCCTATTCAAGGGTATAAAATTTTTTGACAGATGGGGTAGTACAAGTCCAGCATGTGGATGACACTACACTGATGTACTGTGTTGATACCATGATAAAATGGCATCTCAACACACACTGAATTACCAGCAGTAGGCTAATGCTCAGTAAAAGTAACTTTAAAGTCATCCACCTTGATAAGCAAGCTCATGATACTGCATGCACAGCTAGTCTAAACACTCCTAAGGGAACAATTGGTCCAGCTGAGGATGCAGGAAATACTTAAAGCTCATCATTTTTATTGTTGTACTTTATTAATTTGTTAACTGTGTAAACCCACTGGACATAAGTGCTCCTTTTTAGGGGCAGCCTGGGAGCATTGCCTGGTTAGATGATTTGTTCAAAGCCAAAAAGTAGGCAAATAGAGCATGAGGGAGTTGCATCCTGGACAACAGGAAACAAATTGTTAACAAGTCATGCTTTACACCTCTGAGATAACTGCCACCTCATCATAAACCATGACTGTTCTTTCAAAGAGTACATCATTACAGTTGCAAGGAAAAACAATTACAGATTGAGTGAAATGTATAGAATAGAATAATTTTATGTTTCCAGCAAGCACAAGGTAGTGCAGACTTTATTTGTGCCAAGAAGTTATGTATTGTTCAGTATTTATGGAAATAATTAATAAATATTTCTTGGATAAACTCACTAATGCCTATTATAGAACAGTCAAAGGTGTGTCCAGCTTTCCCTTGTTTACATGTCATTATTGCCCAAAAGAAAACAACAGCTATGACCTTCAAAATGAATTTCATGAACATAGGTGTTCATGTACACAGTGTTACATCACGACTCCTGATCAAACTTATCCAGACCTTTGCAAAAACTAAATAGGGAGCTTAAACCCCCTAAAACAAAGCTAGTACTCATTGTCATTGGTACTAATTAGGTTCAGTCCAAGCTACTTAGGTATAGGTAACAAAAGTGTATAAATAATCTCACTTTATACTCTGTGCCCTTGGTTAGCCACCTGCATGTTTTATTTTCTATTTTATCCTCCCATGTTGCCATGCTTTTACTTTCAAGCAGATTATTCCTTGTTTAGTGTAACATCCTTCCTTATGATCAGTATTGTCACACTGTTTTTATTTGATCATCACTGTATGCAGCATAATCTCATATATATGTCGAGTTTTTCTACAATGTATTAGTTCAGTTATACTTCATTGCACTGTCATTTAACCTTGTGATTCATGTAGATCTTCATTGTACTCCATAAAATTCACATTGTATAAATTTATACTGTATATTACATACTAATTTCACAATTTCTCTGGAGCTTTCTGCCTGGGCCTATAGTGATAATGTCCCTCAATGCAGATGGCTAACAATGTTAACAAAACAAAGAAATAACACATCTACAGCATCAGACAAGGGTGTGTTGTGTATGCATGAAAAGTGTTGCAGCGCAGTCACCTGACCTCCACTAGCATACATCACTTTGAGAAATCCCCCATTGTCCTAGTGCACTCAGCTGCCTTCTTTTAGTATGCAGTACCATTCTGAGAATCCCCACTGTCACAGTGGAGTGCTTGATTGGCTTGCTTGCTGTACTCAAACGGAAAATTGCTGATCTCTATCTGCATTTTATTTTTCCCGCTCACCCACCCAACTGTTGTTGCATTCTTAAACTTGGTGACTTTTGAGTTGCTGGCACCTACTGTAAATCTGATTTTGGACAGTCCTCCCAGTCCATTCTCATCAGCTCATTCTACTGAGTATGAAGAGATCCATTGGGAAAGCCCACCCCTATAGTACCTTAACATTGAATTATCTTCTGTTTCATCTCTTCCCACTTAACTTAAAAACTTGCACTTTATTCAGCTGATTTTACTGTATTTGTGTTTCTTCCTACTTTAGTGCTTTATTTTTCTTTTGCTGATTGTTCTTAAAAGTGTTCAATTATATTTATTCTGCTGCATTTATTACTGCTTGTTAGTAGTCTGATTAAATTGTATCTGTTATTCTAAGCCTTTTAGTTTTGGTTTAAGCAATTGGGCTTCAGGCCAGTTGTTTTACATTAAGAAAGTTTTCAGTCTACACTCTTGTGAACGCAGAGGTAGCTTACATCCTTTTAAGTTGGGAATTGCTGGTTGAAGGTTTATTGTGTCTGTTATTCTAAAAGTATCTTATTTCTGATTTAGTGTTTGGGTTTCAGGCCAGTTATTTTACATTAAGAAGGTTTGTGGTCTACCACTCTTGTGGGAGGAGATGGTAGCCTTTGCCCTTCTGAGCTGATAATTGCTTGTTGAAGGCTTATTGTGCCTGTTGTTCTAAGAGTCTTTGTTCTGGTTTAAACACTTGAGTTCCAAACCAGTTATTTTCATTAGGCAGATTTGTGGTCTAAACTCTTCTGGCAGGAGAGGCTAGCCTACACCCTTCTAAGCTGGAAATTGCTGGTTGAAGGCTTATTGTGTCTGTTATTCTAAAAGTGTCTTAGTTCTGGTTTAAGCACTTAGGCTCCAAACTAGTTATTTTACATCAGGAAGGATTGTGGTCTAGACTCTTGTGGCAGGAGAGTGCAGACTACACCTTTCTATGCTGTGAATTGCTGATGAAGGCTTATTTTTGCCTATTATTTTAAGTGTCTTTGTTCTGGTTTAAGAACTTGGTTTCCAGACCAGTTATTTCACACTAGGAAGGTTTGTGGTCTACACTCTTGTGGGAGTATTCTACTGAATTGCTGCTTTATTTAACCTTTTTTATGCTGTTGTGACAGAGATTTACTGCACTTTAAATTTCCAGTACTTCTGCATTTTATAGCATAAGCTAGATTCAGGCTTGCTGAATCTAGACTGTTTGGTATCACTTGAGCACTAAAACTGGCCATCTTACATTAAGAAGGCCCTCCCTGCACCCTTGTAGCAGAAATGTGCAGCCAAGGACCCATCTGATTTGGGGATCGCTGGAGTAAGGCTCAGTCTTGGGCTTTACCTTTGGTTACTTTGTTTAAAATTGTTTGACTTTGCTTGTATTTAAGCATCATGTTTGTGCAGGTTTGCTCTCAGTTTAGCGGAGCTGCTTAGAAATTGCACTACTGCCTTGTGAGTACACCTGGTGTGCATTGTGAAGCACTGATTCAGTTTTCTACCTCTAGCCCTCCATAGAATAGCTGCCTTTTGTTAGTCTTACCGCAAAACCTGGTCCATCTAGCCACTCCGCAGTAGTTACTATAGCATATAACTGCCATAATGGATGGACAATTTTCCACTATTTCTCCAGCCTGATTGACATGGGCATCCTGAGCAATGTAGCAATTACCTCATGTATACTGACAACCAGTTACTCCTAAAACAAACAAATACAGCATGTGAGAGATGTATCTATACTATGAGTTTGGAATCAGTTCTCTCACATAACAACAAACCAGATATCAAACAGGTTGTCAGCACACACACTTCACCTCTTGCACATAACAGACTCACAACACATAAACCCACATATGTGGAGGGACTCACTAGAAGTCTACCTACAGATCAGAGACCTCCCAAGCAATCCTACTGCACACACTGCAGACCCATCAGAATCCACTACACATAATAATACACAAAACAGTGTCTCATCCAATAAGCCCCTAAGGCAAAACACCTCAAAACCAAATGTCTTGGTCATTGGTGACTCCATAGTGAGACACGCAGATGACCCCCTCACCAGTTTGGACAAGGAGAAAGTCACAGTCAGCTGCCTGCCAGGTGCCAGGATCTGTCAGATCACACACACACTCAAGTCACTTAACAACAAGTACTGTTATGACTCTGTCATTGTCCATGTTGGAGTGAATGACTTGAGATGTACCTCACTGGACTATATGAAGAGATACATGACTGAGCTCTCAGATTATGTATCCCAGGCAGGTATGTCTCTAGCCCTAAGCCATATTCTAACTTCACCCAGGATGATGCCTCAATGCAAAAAAAATGATTGACTTCAACAATTGGCTTATCTTCTGGTGTCAATCTAGGGAGATCCAGTATCTGTCAGCCTGGGAAGATATGGTTTGCAGACCACTCTGCTTTGCCAGAGATGGTCTTCACCTGTTGCCTCTTGGCTTTTGGTTACTGGCAAATGTACTTGCCTTCCCCATAGTGGCTTTTTCAGGCAATGTCATACCAACAAAATTCCCAACATGACAAAAATCCCTAGAGACAAACTCACGGTTATGCTGCTTAATGCTAGGAGTCCAAATTGGAAACTGTACTCATTGGAAGCACTCCTTACTTTGTGAAATGCCAATGTCTGTGCATTTACAGAGGCATGGTTCAAGGCTGCAGACAACACCCCAGCAATGCAAGGCTGCAGTACCTTCCACACATTCAGATCTAAAAGCAAGTGTGAAAGAACCAAAGGCAGAGGTGTATCTATCTTCATTAAACACAAATACACTTCAAGACTGGTCAAACAGTATGACTCCCTAGAGCTACTCCAAGTCCAACTAACTGTAGGGGTTCTATATCATTGTTAGCTATAGGTTCCCCACCATGAACCACAAGAACCACTCTGCCTACCTGGACCTACTTGAGCCACTCACTGTACAGCCAAACACCTTGGTCATGGGTGATTGTAACTGTCCTTCCATTGATTGGGTGTCATATATGAGCACAAACACACTCGACTAAGGTTTCTGGACATTGTTAATACAAATGCTCTGCAACAAATAGTCTGCACCCCACAAGGGGTTTGAATGTCTTAGACTTAGTACTGGCTAACATAGGGGGAGCCTCTGCACTACCCCTGTATGTTGCCCTCCCTGGTAAAGACTGATCATAAATCAGCCTCGCCCAAAGTAATAATCATACCTAACCCCCCTCAAGAGAAAAAGGATGAAAATTTCTCCAAAGCAAACTATAGTCTCCTAAGTGATGGCATAAATAGTTTCAAACCCCCTGCTACCACTGTCAACAATGACTGCTATACAGAGGTGCACACAAAGGCTGTATATAAACACCTTTTCAAATGTATAAACCCAGCTGTACCTGAATGGATCAAAACAAGGTCCTCACAAAAAAAAAACAAGCCAACCTGGTGGACATCAATCATAAATAGGTTATACAACAAGAAGAATAAACTAATGTCTGAGAACAAGAGGGAACTGACTCAGCAGAGGAAGGACACCCTCCACCACTTGAACAAGCAAATTAGATATCTTGTAAAGTCATCTAAAGCCAATTATGAAGCTAAACTAGCACCTGTAGCTAAGGATAATCACAAGGCATTCTTTATCTACATCAGAAATCTAAAAGGGAAGGCCCAGTTTTGTGCTGAACTAGTAGTGGATGGTACCCCTTATACTGACTCTGAGGACATTATCAACCTGCTAGCAGAGAGATTTGGCACATATTTTACCCTCCAGTCCCCACCAGACATACACCAAACATACCTGTCACCAGTCATCTACCTAGTATCTCCAAAGAGCAGATCATAACTGCAATCTCAATGGCCAAAAACACAGTCTCTATGGGACCAGATAACATTCCAGGCTGCCTACTAAATGGTGTAAAACAGGACCTAGTGGAACTACTTGGCACTCTCTTCAACCACAGTTTAAGTACTGGCTTTGTCCTAGCAGAGTGGAAAACAGCAACAGTAATTCCCTTGCACAAAGTGGGTCCATCAACTTACCCTGTGAACTATAGACCCATAAGCCTAATCAGCCTTATCTGCAAGGCCATGGATAGAATCATCGTGGTCCTTATCAAAAAAGACATAGGTGACCTTCAAACTCTTGACCCAACTCAATTTGGTTTCATTAAAGGTAAATAATTCTTATTAAACCTGGTGGACTTGTTCAAGAATGTCGCCAAAACCCTGGCTGAAGGAAAAACAGTACATACAGCATATCTTGACTTAGCCATGGCTTTTGACACAGTCTCTCACTCAGGCATCATTGAGAAACTCACCCAGTTTTGAATTAACTCATATATCACTAGATGGGTAGTTAACTGGCTCACCAACAGAATGCATACAGTCAAAGTTGGGTATTCCACCTCTACCAGTAGACCAGTTACCAGTGGTGTACCACAAGGATCTTTGCTGGGCCCCCTACTATTTGGAATCTATTTCTCAGAAGTCCAGATGAAACTAGATGGCCTGCGGCTTACCAATTTCACAGATGACTGCAAACTGAGTGCAATCATTCATAGGTTCATAGGTTCATAGGTTCATACTAGACTATCTGCCCTAGGGCATTTATAAGCCTAGCCAGAGTGTGTTTGGCTTTCGCCACCCATTTTAAATTAATTTTGCTATGCCTTTTTTTGAGGTTAGTATACTGTGCCTCTGTCTAACAGTGACACAGAAGTGATAGCCGGGGTAAACCTACGATCTCCCATCCACTCATCAAGATTCCTCTTGAAGAGAGTCAATGTGGGACTCTGCCTAACCTGGACTGGGATTTTATTCCAGAGTGAAGGGAGCCTCTGGGTTATGAATCTGTCCCTCCAGCATGTCCTATTTATTTCAGTGCTGAGGTTCAAGTCTCTCGAGCGCGTAGCTCGATGGGATTTGGATTTTCTGAGGTGCAGCAGAAGTGTCCCCTAATGATGTTGACATACTATAAAAAGGGCTTACACAGACAAATGATTGGTTCCAAAGTCACTGACTTAAACTAAATGCAAAAAAATGTGTTATCATCCCTTTTGGTAAAGGGGAAGTCTCTGCAAATTACAATATTAACAGAACCCCCTTAGCTCAAACCCTGTGGTGAGAGATTTGGAAACACAGGTTGACAGCATCCTTAACTTTGATCACCATGTGTCCACAGTGGCAAGAAAGGCCTTCTATGCTGCACATCTCATAAGTAAGGTCATCGCATCCAGAGCTAAGGATATTATAACTCTCCTGTACTCATCCCTCGTCATACCACTGATAGAGTACAATGATCCCTTCTGTATGTGTAACTATTTTTATTAAGGCAGGGTACAAGACTGCTCTGTAGGCCAGACACAAGTCTTGAATAAGGGCAGCCAGTGCTGATCATAGACTCACACTGTAAATATAAACCATGCAGCTTTTGGTCAATAATGGGACAAGGGTATAACATGGCTAGGCTTATAAAGGCCCTAGGACCAATAGCCTAGTAACCTCCAATGAACCTATGTAACTCCACCCTAAGAATTCACACATTGACTTACCATGGACACCTAGTCTTCACCAGCATGAAGTGCCATATTCCAAGAAATGCCACACTGTCCCAGTACAATCACATGGCCACCATCAGCATGCAGCATCACTCTGAGAAAACCCATAGTGTCCTAGCACACCCATCCTTCTCTCTCCCAGCTTTCAGGATCAGTCTGAGAGATGCCTCACTGTCCAATATAGCTATACAGCTTCCTTTAGAAGCATCCAACAGCATTCCAAGAAATCCCAAACTGCCTCATTCAAGGTGAAAGAGTTAAATATCCCACCCTGCCAGCCTTATAACACCAGACATGTCATCCATATGCCAGGTGCTGGTGGCATAGTTATGAGCTGTGTCATCATCACAGACCAAAATTATACCTCTTATCCAGATTTCTGAACTGCTTCCATGTCTGATTCATATAGCTTAGCCAAACGCTACAGTATAACAGTATTTAATAGTGTTGTCAAGCTATGGACCAAACGTCCATTTAGGCATCATATGCACCTTCTCTCCTCCATATTCTCAGGTCACAAATCATTGGCATTCCAGGATTGTGCTGCATTATCCCATTCTACAATGGTGAGGTGCTGCTAGATATGAAGACTGATTAATTGTGATCATTTTCAAGTCACTTTGTTAGCAATCAGTATTATTACTTACCCCCATTGCATTGATTGCTATGGCTGCATACATCCTCACAGATAATATTTGCATTGAACTTAAATCATTTAAAATTATTATATAAGCAGGAATCACTGGTTAGTTATCAGGAATTGTAATTCTAACTAGCTGATCTCAGACTGTAGACTGCTTGGTCGTGTATCTAATGTATGCCTTACACAAAATGTCTGTGCATCACTTGAATAAATCTTTAAATCTGGCTGAGGTTGTCAGTATATTGGGCTTTGCTTGAGGAATAAATCTTTAAGTATAGAGGCTACCATCATGGAATATAGCCGGTTCTACTCTGAATAGCATATGTGTCTACCTTTGAGTACTATGCTTTTTTCAAATGTCAAATACCACAGGAGCTTAAGCTCCAAAATTTCTACAAATAATACTGAGTATTTGGAAGGGCTGGTTTGTACATTTCCCTTTGTTTAATCAGAAATGACTTACATTTAATGATTTAGTATATTGTTATGGACTATTAACAACTGTGGTAGTAGTATTCTGCAGAAACTCTAACTGTACCTATATTCATCACAAATTAATACTTCAGTTAAAGTTTTAGATAATAAATTGTAGCACTTATTCAAATATTAAATGAAGAATTACTATCAGAAATTTAAACAATAATGTATGCAGTTACTGTACCCAATTTAGTAAAATAAGTAAAATCCACAAAGATTTTTAAAATGTTTTGAAAAAAAAACACTGTTGGTCTGCATTACTTAGAGAACTTTGACCTTCCATCCAATGCTAAAGTTATTCAGATTTTGGAATACAGTGTACTGGAATTGCATTTTTTTCTATCTTGGCCTCTTTAATCTTCATCAGTTTGGTTTTAGACACTGACATAGCATTGAAACTGCCCTTCTTAAATTAATGAATGACCTTCTTTGATGAACAGTCAATGTATGTGCTGTCTTCTACCTTCTTGATCTCTCTCTTCAGTGTTTGATACAATGGATATCCACATGTATTCAATATGTAGATGATTCTACTATTGTCTGCTCAGCCTCCTCTCAGGATGAACTTCAGTCCCATACACAAAAAGCTTTCAATATAGTAGAAAACTGGTTCTCCAACCGCTGCCTCTTACTAAACGCCAAAAAAACTAAACTTTTACTCTTCACACCTACCCAAAAGACTACCCCTTTACACTTCACTCTCACATCTAATAATGGCACCCTTGTTTCCCCTGATCTGACCACTAAACTCTTAGGAATCACAATAGACAATAACCTCAACTTTGATCCACACATAAATACCACAGTAAAACTAGTCAACAGAAAGTTAGGATCCCTCTATAGAATAAAACCATATCTAACACCATTAGCTAAGTCCACTATAGCTAGAACTCATTTACTCTCAACCCTTCTTTATGCATCTCCCATCTACACTAACCTCTCCAAAAAGAATCTCAACAAACTAGCTATATCCTATAATAACATTGCCAGGTTTGCTACTAGCTCCCCTTATAGAACTCATCACTGTCTAAATCTGAAACAACTAGGCTGGCTAGAACTTCCAAATCTGATACAATTTCATCAACTTTCAATAACTCACAAGGCCCTTAATCAGCCCAACAATACTCCCATACTCTCTAGCTTTATTACACCATAGAGTAATCTCAAAAATTTGCGATCCTCAAACAAAATGCTTATGAATATTACTAAATCTAAAAACTTAGCAGATGATTCCTTGTTCTCCAACTCTGTTGGAAAAGTATGGAATCAATTACCACCTGACCTTACATCTCAGACCTCTCTCCCACTTTTTAAAAGAAATCTAAAACACTACTTCAATAACCACTGGTTATGCTTCTGTTGTAACCCTGAATAACATTTTCTTGTCTCTGATCTTCTACCAATTACAAAACATCTTAAAATATTTCTATATCATTTTCTCTCATATAAATTATACATGTATACTAGTAAACTATGACCTACTAAGATTTGTTCCTAATAAGACTACCTTATTAAAAAAAAAAAAAAAAAATTTTATTCTTCTATATTTTATAATTTTCTTTACCAATTTCTTTAGCTTACACTTTCTGTTATAAGTACAGCTGTTTAAAACTGTTTTTATGTTATAATTATTGCTGCATAAGACTGTCTCTATGCTATTTTTGTTAAATTGTATGTTATTTCCTGGAGCTTTTCTCCCCAGGCCTCTACTGAAAATGGACATATATCCAGTTATACTAGCCCGGTCAACAAATGTAAAATAAATAAATAAATAAAACAAATCTAGAATCAGAGCTTGCTTGATTGTGATATTTCTTCCAGTGGCCTCAAGTAGGTCTCCTTTTACCTTTTGGGTGCTCTCAAACAGTTGCTTCTGGTACATTTTTTCAGACATCATGTGCATTGTACAGTATGTACTACAGAACTGCATCTCAGCCCTTTGTTATTCAATGTAATTGTGCTACCATTTCAGGATGCCATTTGAAAGCAATATTTGATTTATCATTCATATGTTGATGATACTTAGCTGTATCACTTCTTATCTCATATGCAAATGTGTCCATTATTGTTCTTGAAGATATCCTTGAGAGGATGAAGAGCAATCCATTGAGACTTAACCTGACTGGAAAGGTGGCATTGCTAGTATATATAGTGGAAGATCCACAGTGGCTTTGTGTCTTTCCTCTTATGATTTTTTAATGATGAAATACTTGGCATCGATGGCTAATGTTTGTAACCTCTGAGTTCATCAGGATGGTATATTGTCTCTCAAAGATCAGGTGACAACAACTGTGAAGTTATCTTACTAGTTTGGTTTAGGGACAAGATTGTGGTGGTTGGTTACCAGACCACTACAGTATTAATTTGTCATTTTGATGACTCGACACGTGGAGAGTCACCTGAGTTCAGTCTTGGGTCACATCGTTTTCTCTCTATTCCTAAACTGTATTTGCCTTCCCTAAACATAGTTATGGATATCAATGAGCTATGTCTCCTTAAAGCAAATACAAGATTTAATTATCTCAAATTGTAAAATAATTTCATGGCACTCTGGTACTGGATTTATGAAGAAGCTGTCAACAAATTTCAGTAAATCAACAGTTATGTCATTTGCCATGCAATGCACCTCTAAACCATCTTAAAGATCTTAACAGTGACATCAGCCAGGTATCACAGCAAAGTATCTGGGTCTCCACTTTAGCTCCACACTATCTTTTAAGTACCATGTTGAAACTGCAGTTAGGCAACATATTGATACAGTTAAAACTATATTATAAAATCTCAAACTTAATAAAACCAGAAAAAACACAAACATGATGTCTTAGCAAACAACAACAAAAAAGACATACAACTACCATATCCTACCTTTTCTACAAGTAGCACTAGGTACCCTGAGGCTGTGTATAAACTGCCACATGCTTACTGACCACCATCTGCTATTCCACAGAATGAGTCCACATGTGAGAGATGCAAACAGTTATTCTAATTGGAGGCAAACCTCTCACACAAACTGGTTACAAGTATCTATACTAAGAATATGCCCACACAGTACAAGACAAACATAAAAGCCTTCTTATACTGAGGTGCTCTAATAATCACTTCTAAAACCATAAAGGCCTCCTAGGTATGGCATTGTACATGCATACATCCCAGTCAGAACTTGGCAACACACTGAAACTCATTTCATACCACATATAGCATCTTCCATCATCCCCAGCACTGACAAGAGTGGTGTGACTTAGGCCTTCAGGCTGTAAGAATAGTTTACTTACTATGATAATGAACTTGTTTTAAGTGACTCCATAGTTCAGCATTCTGAACTGCCACTCACAAGACAGTGTAATAGTCATCTGTCTCTCAGGTACCAGAATCCACCATATCACCAAGGCATTCAAGTCCCTTCACCTCAAGTATGGATATGACATGGTCATTGTTCATGTGGGTGTGAAGGACTTGCAATGTACATTCGCAGACTATGTGAAGAGACACATGATAGACCTCTCTTTGTAGGTCCCTGAGTCTAGAAAGAAGCTTGTCTTGAGTATTATCCTATTACCGAGAATGATACAATATCAGCTAAAGATGACTGGCTTAGTTATTGGCGTCATTCTGATGAGGTCTAATGTGTGTCAGACTGGGAGAGGTACATGGAAAATAGTCCTACTTGTTTTGCCAAGGCTGGCCTGCTCCTATATCCTTAGGGCCTTTGCATACTGACTAAGACATCATTTACTAAAGTAGTGCCTTTTTAGGCAATTTCAGTCAGCTCAGGTTACCAACCTAGGAATTACAACTTCACATCTAACAAATATTAATATAGCACTGCTCAACTCTGGAAGCATAAATCAGAAAATAACTTCCTCTGAGATTTTTCATACTCAGGAAAGTATGGATATGTGTGTTGTTACTGAAAAATGGTGACAGCCCTGTCTTATGAATGAGCTTCTCTGCAAGTACATATCTCAGTAAAACCAGCAGTTGTGTCTGTATTTGTCTGAAACACCATCACATCTAGACTAATCAATCTAGATAAAAACCTCAGACTCCTTCATATCCACAAAATTAACTCCTCATAGTCTTCAACCTCTTATCACAAAAAATCCGGACAAAGCCTAAAATAATGGGGGGACAAATCCCCCAAAACAGGGCCAGAGTTTAAATATTGCTCTTATAAACTTAGAGAGTTGCTAGAATAACAGGATTTGTGTTAACATGTTTTTTTTGAAGGATATCAAGTCTAAAATTCAATTGTATGTCATTATTTAGTGACTTAAATCATCAGCGATTTGCCAGAAAAACACAAATTTTATTAGGAACATACTAAAAATATGAGGCAAAAATCTGGACATTCTGCAAAAATCTGGGCAGTTGAGAGGTATGTAACTCCTTCATATCCTAATATCAGTAAGCAAGATCTTGTATCACATGCTGGCCAACTATAGAACACTGCATGATACTTGCAAATCACAAAACATATCTTAATAAAATAATCCCTTTTCGTTAATCCAAATACCCTCTTTCTTCCATAAAATGGCACACCTATAGCTCTACATATAAATATGCACAACACTGCCTTGACTTTATCATTACAAACACTCTTGCTATCAGATAGTATCTGGCCTACTAGTGATACCAACATACTAAATCATCATCATCAGCACATCCCCCGTTTGCTCCTCACCCACTGTCACTGGTCAGCTAAGATCACCAAACTATTTTATTCACAATATGGTCACAGTACAGGTCAATGACTAACCCAGCAATCTTTAGAGGCCTCTCCAAGGCTGATTTCATTGTAGTTAATAATAACATGAGATGGTTCAACAGTCCACCCCTCTATGACCCTACAGCAAATACGGCCATATATACCCAAATACTCCTACCTCAACTCTTGCTTAGAGATTCAGATCCTATTCACCATAAATACAATGAAAAATTTGGAAATAAGCTTATCTGGTGGAACTCAGCAATAAACAAAGTCTACAATAAAAGGAAAATCTCATAGTTCTATACAATAGAAGAAAAAACTCACTGTGTAATAATCAGCATGTACAGGGTTAACAAAGAACTTAGGAGCAAGATCAAATCCTACAGAAATAATAGCGAACTACAAATTGCTGTATCAGCAAAGGATAACCATAAAACATGCTCTGATTATGTAAAGAACCTCAGAAATAGCACCCAACATTGAACAAAGATTATATCTAATGGAATCGCCCATTTGGATCCTGAGGAAATAGCTAAAATACTTGCAGGTTAATTTAGTTACTTTCAAATCACAAACAATATCATAATAAACTAGTTCCTTTCCATTTTCCCTCTATCACCTTCAACCTTCCCATTGCAAAGCATCTGCTCCATTTTCCCTTGTAATCACCTCTTAAAGATATTAAAAACATTCTCTAAGTCCAAGAGCACCATCTCTATGAGTTCAGATGACATACCAGGCTGTTTTCTGATTAATATGAAACACTCCCTATCAGACTTCCTCCCTAAGCTTTTCAACCATAACCTCCCTATTGGATACTTAACAGAAGTCTGCAGAACAGCTGTAGCAGATGTTCATCATATTGATCACTGTTGCAGTAGCCTTTGCTATATGGGTTATATCTTGCATAGAATATAATAGCCATCCAGCTTCCAAAGTTTCAGGGCAACTTCAATGAGTCTAAACCATTGGTCAGCTGAAGCCGAGCTGACTAAAAAGATAGTTTTGTGTGCCAAGCCCTTCAGGGCTTTCCTGTTGCAGAAGAGGACGCTCCTCTGAGGCTTTCGAGGACAGTCGGCTTCTGCTGTTCATTTTCTGGGCAGTTAAGTTCCCTTTATGGAAAAAACTTCCACTATAATAAATGTTTGTTGAATAACACCTTCCTCTTCAGGAAAGTTATTTTGAAGCTAGGAGTTTGTGTTTTAACTGACTGTCATTAGACTGTATTATCCTTTTAAAAGAGAGCACTTTTTTTCTCTCAGCTTAAAAGTTGCTTAAACTAATTGAAAACCATATTTCTATAGATAAATTGTTTATTTTACTTTCTGGGACTGGCAAAGTGTTTTAAAGTGATTTTTTACTGCATTTTATGTGAATAAAATGACTTTTAATGACTTTTAAATTTTACCGGCTTTTGCTGCTTGTTTTCATTGGAAAAGAGGCACTGTTTTCAGCTTGACCATGGATCAAACTGTTGCTTCCACAGTCAGTCTTTCTTCCAGCCACAAAAAGAAAAAGTTAAGCAAACAGCCTTTGTCACCACATCAAGGCTAGCAATTTGCCTCAGCTGTAGGTGGGTGACTCTGCTGTGGCCATTAATTGTACCTCAGACCATTCATCTTTTACTCAAGATCTATCTGGTGGAGCACCTACAGCCACTATGAACCAGGGGTTAGCCACATCCTCTGCAGCTGTTGGGGGGGGGGGTCTCCTCACTGGGCAAGTGAGAGTCACCTATTTTGGTCCTGGAAAAGGTAATAGGGAAGGCTTCCCTGTTTTGTCAGAATGTTGTATCCATCCCTGTTGAAGCTGCTGCATCCAATAATAGAATGGTTGGCCCCATATTTCCTGTCAAAAAGAAACTGAAAACAGAAAACTAAGCATATATCTACTCCTCAAATTTCCTTAGGCAGAAGTAGTTAACTGGGTCTGGCTCAAGTTTTAATACAGGCTATCCTTCTTATAAAGTTGTTTATGATACAAAAAAAATAAAAGAGGGATACCTGAAGAGGTTCAAGATTCTGAATCTGTACAAGAAGATTAAGGGACAGATACAGAGTTTTCTCTTTAGATTTCCGTTTCAGAGTTCAGTTTCTGATTCTCCATGAAGGGGTTTCTCTTTTTCTAAGACTATTGCCAGAATGTGCCAGTGTTTTCAATGGGAGAACATCAAGCTTTCTTAGTCCCTCAGAAAATACTATGAGCTGCTATAGAAAGAATTTCTGGGAAAGCTTCACTTATACCTCCAGTTCTGTCAGCTTTGGAGAATGTGTGTGTGCTGCTGTCTGTAATATTCCTGATAGTCAGCCAGCTGCCCCTAAAAGGACAGCTAGGATATATAAAGTTCCTCAAACCTTTTTTTAAGTTTTTATACATTCTAACCAAACTTGACCCAGCAGCTCTAGCTTTAGTTAATCCTACTTCTGCTAAACATTTAGTTAATTACAATTCCAGTTTTTCTGATAAGGACAGGAAGATTATTGATACGTAAGGAGAAAAGTGTATGGTTCTGCAACTTTGATGTTCAGAATTTTGAATTGTCAGGCTCATATGTTGAAGTTTGAGGAATGTTTTGTGAGCAATAATCTCAACCTCTTACAGCAAGAAATCTGGACAAAGCCATGAATAAAAGTGGGGCAAAGGCCCAAAAATACAGACAATTTTTAAGTATTGTTCTTACAAACATAGAAAGTTGATAAGAGTAGCAGGTTTTGCATTGACGTAAATTTTCTGAAGGGTATGAAGTCTGAAACGCAAATGTCTGTCATTATTTTCTAACTTCGGTCTTTAATGATTTACCACTAATTTGCCAGAAAAACAGAATTTTATGAGAAATGGGCCAAAAATATGAGGCAAAAATCTGGACATTCTGCAAAAATCTGTACAGTTGAGAGGTATGCTTCTTCTTGTAAGGAAACATCTGCTTTAAATAATTTAGTTGCTTGTATTGTGCAAGTCATTTTTCATTGTTTACAGTGTGTGTTTGACTCAGGTGATAAGTCTTCCAGGGTTATGACCCCTGGAATGGTTTTGAGGACGTTTGTCTGACTGCATTCTCAGAACCTCCCAGATGATGTTAAAAATGATCATTGTAAATTCTCCTTTGCACAGGTGATCATAATGTCTGATGAAAGGGGTAAGCTGATACAGGAAATTTTTAAAATTTTTAAGCCCTTCTTTTCCATATTTTCTAAATGATTCTGTAATCCCAATCCAGTTTTGGCCAAAAAACAAAATAAACAGTCTCAACAAAATGCAGGTAACAGACGTTTAAGAAGAAATGGCAATGAGATTCCAAAAAGAATTCTGGAACTACTCAAAACCAAGGATAGACTAGCAAGTCAGAATGACTGTTGAAGAGACCTCATCTCCTCTTCGCACCCTGGCAGCCTCCTTTCCCTTCCGGGGCCATCTGGGCTGCTGTATTCAGTCTCACACCCAGAAAGCACATGTCTTGAGAGGGTACTAGACTGGACTTTATTTCGTTCACAGAATACCCTAGGCATCTTAGCACTGCTATGACATATTCCAGATGCTGTAGAAGGTCTTCCTTTTCTTGAGCCAGAATCAGGCAGTCGTCCAAGTAAGGATAGATTTGAATTCCTTGAAGCCTGAAGTAAGCTATCACTGGAGCCAGAACCTTTGTGAATACTCTGGGCAGTAGATAAGCCAAAGGGCAATGCAGAGAACTGATAATGAAAATCTCCAGTTCGAAACCGCAGATACTTCCTGCAACCTAGCCTTCTAGGCACATGAAGGTAAGCTTCCTTGAGATCTAAAGTTACCATCCAGTGATCTTTGCCCAGCAGAGGTAAAAGCTGTTGTAACGTCAACATCTTGAACTTGGGAATGTCCAGATAAGTGTTGAGGATAGATAAATCCAAAATTGGTCTCCACGTGTTCCCCCTTCTTTGGTACTAGGAACAGGCGAGAATAAAATCCTAAGCCCCTTTCTGATACAGGGACTGGCTGAATGGCCCCCATCTGGAGTAACTGAGAAACTTGCTTGTGAGCCTCTTTTCTTTGTGGAGGAGGAACGTCTGGCATGCCTTTGAAAGGGGGCATTGTGTGGAAATAAAATCTGTAACCGTGATGAATGATATCCAACACCCATCTGTCTTGAGTAATTAAATCCCAATTTTCTTTGAAAAGAGACAGTCTTCCTCCCAAAGGAGCTGCCAGACGAGAATCCACTGGCAGCTGAAAAGGCAGGTCATTGGGTCTGTTTATGAAAGGACTGACCCCTGCCCTCACCAGAAGTCTGAGCAGGTGAACTCCCTGATCTAGGCCTAAAAGAACCTTGAGCCCTGCCCCTACCACGTCTAGACCTACCCCTAGACTGGGAATCATAAGCAGGATATGTCCACCCCTTAGCAGGCCAATTTCTACTAAACTTCGGAGGCTGCACCTGCAAAAAATCTTTAACAGTCTGCATAGACTTAGCTTTGTCCTCCATTTTCTTTAAAACTGCTTCCACAGGCGGTCCAAACAACACATCAGACTGTAAAGGAGCATCCAAAATCCTTGTCTTAACATGCTCAGCTAAATTCTGATCCTTCAACCAGGCATGTCTCATAAGAACAGAACTAGTAGCAGCCACCCTCGAGGAGGCCTGTACAGCATCAAAACCACACTGCAAAGAATGCTTACCCACTTGTTCAGACACATGAACCAAATCCAGCAACTCTTTACACTCAATACCTTCCGCCAAAGCATCCACCTTAGATTTCAATTGTGAAAGGAGATAATTTTGATATTTTAGCATGTGAAACTGACAATTCAACGCCTCATGGCTAGAGTGGAAGAAGTATACACTTTCTTTCCCCACCTATCCAAAGCCCTTGCCTCTTTATCAGAGGGTACAGGATTTTAACCACAGAAGCTTTAACACCTTTAGGCCCCTGAGAAACAGTTTCTGGGTCCCCTAGGACTCTTAAACAAATACTTATGAGCTTCGGGCACCCTATAATACCTATCAGGCTTAACAGGAGCAGGAGGCAAGGAGTCAGGGTTCAGGAAGCCTCTGCAAAAACATCCTCCACCACATTCAACACAGGAGGAATAGCTAAGGGCCTATGCTGGGGTAAGAACAAGAATTCCCTAAGCCTTTTCCTGGAATCAGAGTAATGCTGGCCTTCCCATTTAAAGTGCTCCCTCATGGAGTGTAGAGTCTCTGAAAATGAAAAATCCTCAGGAGGAGAAGCTGTAGGAGTGGAATCATCCACATCAGAATCAGAATAAGTAGGATACTCCTGTAAGTCTTCCACAGAAGACTCTGAAGCCTGTGAACACTGTTCAAAACTATCAAACTCCTGTTCCACCCTAGGCCTCTTATCAGGCGGGGGCATAGAACCTCTAATCATAGTAATCAAATCTTCTGCCATTTTAAGCATATGTTTCTTAGGCACAGAGCCCGAAATGCTAGGAGAAGCCCCCACAGAAGCTGAACTTGGCCTACCTCTAAAGGAAGCTTTGGCAACAGAAGGAGAGGCCCTAACTACCTTGGGAAGAGAGGGAAGAACAGTTACCTGAGAAGCCCCCTCAGCCTGGCCTACCTCCTGAGAGGGCACATCCTGTAACAATAAAGTTTCTGCCTGAGACTCCTTTTGTCCTTGCGCTTCTTGGATGAAGCGGGCGTCGGAGCATCCGACGGCATATTATAATTGCAACGCTTCCCAAACACTAACCTGGCACAATCTAGCCTCCTCTTAATAGTGCGTTTGTTAAATCTAGCACAAGAACGGCAACCAACAACGTCGTGCTCAGGCCCTAAACAAAGTATACACAATGTATGATAATCCCTATGCGGTATCTGCTTCCCACAAGAAATACAGTTATTCACTTTTTCTGACATCCGGTTAAATACTGAGGCAAGAAAACCAAAATGTTCCCAACGGGTACTTAGCCAACTCTGTTTCGGTCTGAAACTCCGGTTTCGGAAATATCTCAGAACGCCAACCTGCACTCGCAAAATTGCTTCTGCATCGGACCATGCGGCAAAAAAGACTGAGGATATGACGTCGGTCATGCGCATTAGTACCCTGACGTACTGACGTCAGTCTAAGGCGCCATGACCGACGTCAGCCTTATACTCTGGTATTCGGGCCGACTGGACGCGGACTATACCCAATAGTCAGGACTGCAGCAATGGAAGACGAAGAACATCTGGACATTCTGCAAAAATCTGGGCAGTTGAGAGGTATGTAACTCCTTCATATCCTAATATCAGTAAGCAAGATCTTGTATCACATGCTGGCCAACTATAGAACACTGCATGATACTTGCAAATCACAAAACATATCTTAATAAAATAATCCCTTTTCGTTAATCCAAATACCCTCTTTCTTCCATAAAATGGCACACCTATAGCTCTACATATAAATATGCACAACACTGCCTTGACTTTATCATTACAAACACTCTTGCTATCAGATAGTATCTGGCCTACTAGTGATACCAACATACTAAATCATCATCATCAGCACATCCCCCGTTTGCTCCTCACCCACTGTCACTGGTCAGCTAAGATCACCAAACTATTTTATTCACAATATGGTCACAGTACGGGTCAATGACTAACCCAGCAATCTTCAGAGGCCTCTCCAAGGCTGATTTCATTGTAGTTAATAATAATATGAGATGGTTCAACAGTCCACCCCTCTATAACCCTACAGCAAATACGGCCATATATATCCAAATACTCCTACCTCAACTCTTGCTTAGAGATTCAGACCCTATTCACCATAAATACAATGAAAAATTTGGAAATAAGCTTATCTGGTGGAACTCAGCAATAAACAAAGTCTACAATAAAAGGAAAATCTCATAGTTCTATACAATAGAAGAAAAAACTCACTGTGTAATAATCAGCATGTACAGGGTTAACAAAGAACTTAGGAGCAAGATCAAATCCTACAGAAATAATAGCGAACTACAAATTGCTGTATCAGCAAAGGATAACCATAAAACATGCTCTGATTATGTAAAGAACCTCAGAAATAGCACCTAACATTGGACAAAGATTATATCTAATGGAATCGCCCATTTGGATCCTGAGGAAATAGCTAAAATACTTGCAGGTTAATTTAGTTACTTTCAAATCACAAACAATATCATAATAAACTAGTTCCTTTCCATTTTCCCTCTATCACCTTCAACCTTCCCATTGCAAAGCATCTGCTCCATTTTCCCTTGTAATCACCTCTTAAAGATATTAAAAACATTCTCTAAGTCCAAGAGCACCATCTCTATGAGTTCAGATGACATACCAGGCTGTTTTCTGATTAATATGAAACACTCCCTATCAGACTTCCTCCCTAAGCTTTCCAACCATAACCTCCCTATTGGATACTTAACAGAAGTCTGCAGAACAGCTGTAGCAGATGTTCATCATATTGATCACTGTTGCAGTAGCCTTTGCTATATGGGTTATATCTTGCATAGAATATAATAGCCATCCAGCTTCCAAAGTTTCAGGGCAACTTCAATGAGTCTAAACCATTGGTCAGCTGAAGCCGAGCTGACTAAAAAGATAGTTTTGTGTGCCAAGCCCTTCAGGGCTTTCCTGTTGCAGAAGAGGACGCTCCTCTGAAGCTTTCGAAGACAGTCGGCTTCTGCTGTTCATTTTCTGGGCAGTTAAGTTCCCTTTATGGAAAAAACTTCCACTATAAAAAATGTTTGTTGAATAACACCTTCCTCTTCAGGAAAGTTATTTTGAAGCTAGGAGTTTGTGTTTTAACTGACTGTCATTAGACTGTATTATCCTTTTAAAAGAGAGCACTTTTTTCTCTCAGCTTAAAAGTTGCTTAAACTAATTGAAAACCATATTTCTATAGATAAATTGTTTATTTTACTTTCTGGGACTGGCAAAGTGTTTTGAAGTGATTTTTTACTGCATTTTATGTGAATAAAATGACTTTTAATGACTTTTAAATTTTACCGGCTTTTGCTGCTTGTTTTCATTGGAAAAGAGGCACTGTTTTCAGCTTGACCATGGATCAAACTGTTGCTTCCACAGTCAGTCTTTCTTCCAGCCACAAAAAGAAAAAGTTAAGCAAACAGCCTTTGTCACCACATCAAGGCTAGCAATTTGCCTCAGCTGTAGGTGGGTGACTCTGCTGTGGCCATTAATTGTACCTCAGACCATTCATCTTTTACTCAAGATCTATCTGGTGGAGCACCTACAGCCACTATGAACCAGGGGTTAGCCACATCCTCTGCAGCTGTTGGGGGGGGGGGGGGTCTCCTCACTGGGCAAGTGAGAGTCACCTATTTTGGTCCTGGAAAAGGTAATAGGGAAGGCTTCCCTGTTTTGTCAGAATGTTGTATCCATCCCTGTTGAAGCTGCTGCATCCAATAATAGAATGGTTGGCCCCATCTTTCCTGTCAAAAAGAAACTGAAAACAGAAAACTAAGCATATATCTACTCCTCAAATTTCCTTAGGCAGAAGTAGTTAACTGGGTCTGGCTCAGGTTTTAATACAGGCTATCCTTCTTATAAAGTTGTTTATGGTACAAAAAAAATAAAAGAGGGATACCTGAAGAGGTTCAAGATTCTGAATCTGTACAAGAAGATTAAGGGACAGATACAGAGTTTTCTCTTTAGATTTCCGTTTCAGAGTTCAGTTTCTGATTCTCCATGAAGGGGTTTCTCTTTTTCTAAGACTATTGCCAGAATGTGCCAGTGTTTTCAATGGGAGAACATCAAGCTTTCTTAGTCCCTCAGAAAATACTATGAGCTGCTATAGAAAGAATTTCTGGGAAAGCTTCACTTATACCTCCAGTTCTGTCAGCTTTGGAGAATGTGTGTGTGCTGCTGTCTGTAATATTCCTGATAGTCAGCCAGCTGCCCCTAAAAGGACAGCTAGGATATATAAAGTTCCTCAAACCTTTTTTTAAGTTTTTATACATTCTAACCAAACTTGACCCAGCAGCTCTAGCTTTAGTTAATCCTACTTCTGCTAAACATTTAGTTAATTACAATTCCAGTTTATCTGATAAGGACAGGAAGATTATTGATAAGTAAGGAGAAAAGTGTATGGCTCTGCAACTTTGATGTTCAGAATTTTGAATTGTCAGGCTCATATGTTGAAGTTTGAGGAATGTTTTGTGTGCAATAATCTCAACCTCTTACAGCAAGAAATCTGGACAAAGCCATGAATAAAAGTGGGGCAAAGGCCCAAAAATACAGACAATTTTTAAGTATTGTTCTTACAAACATAGAAAGTTGATAGAGTAGCAGGTTTTGCATTGACGTAAATTTTCTGAAGGGTATGAAGTCTGAAACGCAAATGTCTCTCATTATTTTCTAACTTCGGTCTTTAATGATTTACCACTAATTTGCCAGAAAAACAGAATTTTATGAGAAATGGGCCAAAAATATGAGGCAAAAATCTGGACATTCTGCAAAAATCTGTACAGTTGAGAGGTATGCTTCTTCTTGTAAGGAAACATCTGCTTTAAATAATTTAGTTGCTTGTATTGTGCAAGTCATTTCTCATTGTTTACAGTGTGTGTTTGACTCAGGTGATAAGTCTTCCAGGGTTATGACCCCTGGAATGGTTTTGAGGACGTTTGTCTGACTGCATTCTCAGAACCTCCCAGATGATGTTAAAAATGATCATTGTAAATTCTCCTTTGCACAGGTGATCATAATGTCTGATGAAAGGGGTAAGCTGATACAGGAAATTTTTTAAATTTTTAAGCCCTTCTTTTCCAAATTTTCTAAGGGATTCTCTAATCCCACATCCAGTTTTGGCAAAAAACAAAATAAACAGTCTCAACAAAATGCAGGTAACAGACGTTTAAGAAGAAATGGCAATGAGATTCCAAAAAGAATTCTGGAACTACTCAAAACCAAGGATAGACTAGCAAGTCAGAATGACTGTTGAAGAGACCTCATCTCCTCTTCGCACCCTGGCAGCCTCCTTTCCCTTCCAGAAAGTATGAATCTTCACTTTTCTGTTTGGCAACTGATAATTTCAAATAGGTTTTGAAGATCATTCATCAAAGTTACAGATGGCAGTTGGAGAAAATTCCTCCTTTCCACAGGAGTAATTCCTCTTCCATCAGACCAGACTCTTTTATTTCCACCTTTCATTCATCATATGCTGAGCCATGGAGTGATGGAACCAATTCCTCTTCCCCATTTGGGAAACTTTTTATTCAAGGATGTTGTTGGTGCTAAAGAAAGAAAATGCTTGGAGACAAGTTCTGAATATTTCTTTCCTAAACCCATTTATGATAGTGCCTAATTTCAAAATATTGTCACTCTACAACCTGTGACCTCTTCTTCCTTATTCAAGTTTTTTGGTAATACTAAATTTAAAAAATGCTTGTCATCACATCCCTATTCATCCAGACTTCAGGTATTACTTATGGTTTTGTGTGTCTGGATAACATTATCAGTTTTCTGCCTTTCCCTTTAGACTATCCACTGCACTAAGAGTGTTCACAAAGTGTATACCTCCAGTTATAGCTCATTGCAGGTAACAGGGTATTCACATTTGCCCATATTTAGATGACTTGTTTATCTTTGCAGTCTTTTTCAAAGTGTCAGGAATCTCTCACTCTGGTGAGAGATCTCCTGCACAATCTAGGATTCCAAGAGAACATTTAAAAGTCTTTTCTGGCTCTTTCTCACAGGAATGAGTTTATGGCTGGCAGCTATACAACTTAGTTCAAAGAACCTTTCTTCCACAGGAAAAAATAGATCTTTATCTGCATCTATTTCTAAGGTTTCCACTCAGACTTCGGTCTTTGCAAGGGAATACCGTAAGAATTTGTGTCTCATGGCGTCTGTGAGTCTCATGATACCACTTACAAGGCTCCACATGCAAAAGATACATTGTTGTCTGAAGTCTCTTTGGTCCCAGCATCAAGATCATTTGTCTTTTCAAATCTCAGTCCTAGAGTTTGTCAGAAGAGAAATCACTTGGTGAAGGCAGCAAATATCCTTAAATATAGGTTTTGCCTTCTCCCTCCTGATTCCAAAGCAGTCAGTTATCACAAATGCCTCAGATTTTGCTTGGGGAGCAGTTTCAAGAAGGACAAAAGTGAAGGGGACCCAAAGGACAGGCACAAGCACATAAATATAAAAGTGGGTGCTTGCTGTGATCAAGACACTCAATCTCTGAATCATCTTTGATCCCCAGGAGCTCTTCAAGTTGCAACACACAATACCACAGTCATATGCTAAATCAACAAGTAATGGGGAAACAGATCATTGTCTCTTTGCAGACTAACCATGTTAGCTTGAGATATAGTGTCAGAGCACAATCTCACTCTACAGGCATCCTACATTCTGTCAGGTCAAAACTGTGCAGCAGACAAGCTGAGCAGGACAAGGGCAGACCCTCATGGATGGAAACTAGATCAGGGGGTCTTCTAAGATTTAATTCATCTGTGGAGAGGTCCTCAAGTAGACATATTTACCTCCTCCCTGAACAATCAGCTAGCAAGATTCTGCTCTAGAACTCCATGTGAGAAGGTCTAGAAGACAAATGCCTCTTCTCTTCCTTGGACAGAAATGTTCCTGTATGCTTTTGCACCCTTTCTACTGATATCCAGGGTACTTCTAAATATTCAGAAGGAATCTCCCAAAATCATTGTGGTGACTCCCTTCTGGCCCAGGCAACAGTGCTTTTTCCCTTCTTTTGGAAATGGCCAGGTGCATCACAAACTGGATCTATAAAAACAGGAGTATTTGAAACACCCCAACCACAATCAACTTCAGCTGACTGCCTGGATGATAGGGTCTTAATTCCCTGTTTACTAAGGACATGTGGCAGGTACTAATGAAGACAGGAAAGCCTACTATTAGAAAACCATAGCTGTTGCCAGCAACACAATCAGCACCCACTCAGGGCTACTTGTTCTATAGTTTTACAATATTTGTGTGAGTTACTGTCCTATGACCTTTCTTACTCCTCCATCGAGATTCATTTATCAGCCATTTCAGCTTGTCTGCCCATGAATCCTCCTCTTTCAATGCATTCTCAGGTCAAAATGTTTTTAAAAGGGGTTTTGCATAAGATGCCTCCAGGAAAACTGATGGCCCTTCCTTGGGATCTTAAATTTGTGTTAAGGAAGCTAGCACTTCCTCCATTTGAACAAGCTAACCTGGCTGACTTGAGGTTCTTAACACGGAAGACAGTTTTACTGATTGCTGTGACTTCTGCAAGAAAGTTATCTGAGTTGCAAGCTCTAATGATGAGTCAACCCTATCTCATTTTCCACAGAGACAGGGTTACTTTGAGAAGTAAACCTTATTTTATGTCTAAAGTGTTATCTCAGCTTATTTTAAGCCAAACTATCCATTCCCCCATTTTCTTTCCTGAACCTAAAAATGAGGGAGAAAGGATACTCCATACCTTGGAGGTCTACAGACAACTTGTATACTTTCTTAACAGAACTAAATCTTTCAGATCTTTGGATCAATTGTTCATTTCTTGTGACAGTAAAATGAAGGGACAACCTGTGTCAAAACACTATTTTCAAATGATTGACTAAGGCTATTATCATTTGTTGTACTCTTCATGACAAAGCTATTCCAAGTAGTGTCAAGGTCCACTCTACCAGTGCCTTGGCTTCATATATGTTTTTTAGGAAAGGGTTAGATACCAGAAGTAATCTAGAAGCAACAACTTGGTCCACTGTACATACCTTTACAAGACACTATAAGCTTGATTATTTCTCTAGGTGTTGATCCAGCTTTGATAGAATCATTCTCCAGTGGCTCCTGGACTCTTCTCCTTTCACTTCCTAGATATAGTTAGCTCGGGTAATCTACCCATATAGCTTAGGCTACTGCAGCAGTGATCAATATGATGAACTCAGTTCAGTTGTATAAGTAAACTTACCATAACAGTTAGATGTTCGAATGATCAATACTGCAGAAGCTGCATGCTCCATCCCTCCATCCCCATTGTTCTTTGGTATATTTTTTATGCCAGGGTATGGAGATTTTTTTGTTATCTCTAGCATAGGCATTTCTATGCTTAGCCTCCCTGCCTCTGTTGGCATGAAAGCTCTGAAAGGCTTGGTGGCCAAATCTGTCTTTTCAGTCCACTTATCTCAAACTGACTGATGGTTTAGGTGAGTGGAAAGTGCCCTGAAGCTTTTGGAAGCTGGTCAGATGTTATATCATATGCAAGATATAACCCATATTGCTAAGGCTACTGCAGCAGTGATCTTTCAAACATCTGCTGTTATGGTAAGTTTACTTACACAACTGTATCTTTCTCCTGTACAAGAGAGATCCCACCACAGACTCTTGTAACTGCCGACCAATCAGTCTCAACAGCCTCATCTGTAAGGTGATGGAATGCATCATCATGGATCTCATAAAATGCAACGTTTACTCTATCCAATTTGGCTTTGATAAAGGTAGATCATGTCTATTAAATCTATCTGATTTTTTGAAAGAAAGAATCTCGGAAGTACTAGGTGAAGGTAATGCTGTGCACACAGCTTACCTTGACTTAGGTAAGGCTTTTAACATGGGTCTATATTAAAATGTCGAAAACTTAGGTTGTCAAATGTCTAAACATCGACACCTAAATGTTGAATGCTGAAAACCACGACCTGCCAATTATGCAAATTTTTCCCAGTGAAAATATTTGCTTGGCCAACAAAAAAAAAACATACTTTAGCCCCCCACACCCCCTAACTAAATATACCAACTCTGAGATTGCTGTACTTTGGGGAAAGGGCAAATCCCCAATGACGGCCAAGCAAACTTTTTCCCTGGGAAAAAATTTGCATAATTGGCCGGTTGCGGTTTTGAGTGTTTGACATTTAGGTGTTCAACAACCTAAACATTCAACAACGTAATAGGAACCCTTTTAACACTTTCTCATACTTTGGCATCACCAACAAAATGGCCAAACACCATTGTAAAAATCGTTATGTTACCCATTGGATTGCAAACTGGCCACTGACAGATGCCACTCTTAGAATTAATAGCATACTATTCTCCAAGTGACTTGTCACCAGTGCTCTGTTTCAGGATCACTTCCATTTGGCATCTACTTCTTTCATGTTAAATCTGTCAGTAAAATCTCCTGGCTGACCATGTTTATGAATGGTTGCAAGTTAGGAGCTATCAGTTCCCCTGAAGACACTCAGAATTACCAAGCTAGAGGGATTAACTTGAATATTCTTGTGGTGTCTGGATCACAGTCTAAAGCTCTATACCAAAAAATGCAGCATCATACAGTTTGGGAAACAGGTGCACTCACACAGCTACTATATAAATGACACCTTCTCTCAAATTAGCACTGTCATTAGAGTACTAAGGCCTTTGAGAATAACAGACTCTTGCCTTATCACCAAATATACATGTTGAAGGGAAAGCCTTCTACTTCAGCAGATTACTAAGCGCATACCATCTCGATCAAAACAGACCATCATTCCCAGCTACTACTCCCTCATCATGGCTGTACTAGCTACATTGTGTCCTTTGTTATCTACTTGTCTCCACATATAACCGAACTTGAAAAAAAAAGTGTTTCCTCACCCGAAAATGCCTAGTACAAGCTTCCTATGTTACCTGAAGCATTTGAAAGCCCTGTCTCTCTTCTCTTTATCTTACATATGCCTAATGGACAACCTTTGCCTAGCCTGCAGAGTTGTAAATGATCCAATCCTGCTTGATATACTATATATCTGCAAGACTGGTAGTTACATGAATATAAAAATAAGGGATCTAAATCTGTATTGCAACATAAATAAATAAGACTCGCTGGCATGACAAACATCTTACAAAAACACCCAAATTCCAGAACAAACATCAGTTTTCTGTACAAAGTACTTTCCTTGCTATCTTCAGATCTGACCTAACTGAATGGATGATAACCTACAAACATACCTGATGCCTAGTCCCATTACGGATGGGAGAGAAACTAACTAGTGGGACTGCAGTGGCTATGCTTCAGAAGGCTTAATTGGTCTATGTCTTAGCAGCAACTCATGAACATATAAAAATGTGGTGATCTGTATATTGTTTTCAGGGCAATAAATAATTGGTTGTACAAGTGGAAATAAAAACAAAAAACAAAGGCAATTTGTACAATTGATTAAAGTCTGTAATTTGAAAAGAGCCATTTCAAACTCAACAATCTGAATCATCAAATTTTGAAACTGTCCCTAAATAAACAGCTCTAAAACTTTTAGATGATGTTCAGACAGTCATTAATGCCCCTTTGTTTGCAGGTGCTAATTAGACTATATGGAATATAATATTACAACAAGCGTATGGAACTATAATATTACAAAATTTAAAATGACTACATTGTTTTCTGTGGGGAACAAATCCTTTCACACCTGCCATGTGTGGGGGGGGGGGTCTGTGTCCCCCCCACACCACCCTATTGAATATAGTCATCTCCAAGGTTACTCCAGCTTGGTACAAGGGGCACTCTTTGCAGTGACCCCAGTGTAGATTTGAGTGCCATACACAGTTGACATGTACCAAGCAGTCACAATGCAATATGTTTCAGTGTTGCATTAACTGATTCATTCTGCACATGCCTGAGTATATGTAATATTCCACCGCAGTGAATTTTAAACTCTGCAGCTTACATTTCTGAGATTCATACATATGAATCTCATAATTCCACCTAAATCCTCTAGTGACCTACTAAATGAAACAGGCAAAGGTATAAATGAAGCAAGCACCCATTGAATTAAAGTAAAAAGCTGTGCTTCATCGTGTGTGTAAAGATAGCCAGTGCACTTGTTTCCACTTTGTCTCATAGGATGCGAGCATTTGGTATGGTAGCTGCCCAGCTGAATTCATATTTGAGTTTGAGTGTGAGCAGCTGTTCACATGAGCTAATAGCTGCTCCAGTCCGTAGCTGTGAGTTAGTGGCTCAAGTGGCTCAAGCAGCTGTAGTGATCCCGGCATATGTTTGGGATGTGGCAGGAAACCCAAATTCACACATGATGAACAGGAAGCAAAGCTGAGAGCCAGGTTTTGTGGGGTAGCACTAATGTACCTCATTTGTAAAATTAAGTTAAAGCAGAGTAACGAAATATTTACCAAACGTTATAGATAAGCAGAAAAGATATAACATTTAATTTGGAACAGAAAGCAATTAAACACCTTCTGTGAAGAAAGCTCAGTATCTACATATATAAAATTAAAATAAGAAATACATCTCATGAGATCAGGTTAAATAAGTAAAGTTGGGTTTCCATGAAGTATGATTATTTCTTTGTAAATTAACTGTATAAAAACAATGAAGAGCAGGGAACAAAACAAAATGTTTTCATTTTATTAATGTTAGAATTTACTTTACTAAGCATAACTGCATGCCATCACATAATTTTGAAGATGTGACATGCAGGATTCAGAACAAACTCCTACCAGGACTACTTCAACTGTATAAGCAATAAAAGAGGAATATATTCATACCAGAACAATGTTTCATTTGTTTATTAAAGGGCTAAGTGAATTGATCCTTTGCAGATCTTTTTCAGCTGCAGTAATGTAAAATGAGTTTACCCAACTTTAGTGTAGCCACTTCAACCAGAATGATTTTGAGTTAGTGAGAGGAAACTGGACTACCCAAAGAAAATCCAAACAGGCACATGTAGAATACACAAACTCCACTCTGACAGTAAGCAGAGGTTAGGACTCACTCGGATCTGCAATTGTGAGGTAGGAAAATTAACTCGTATTATTAATTCAAGCACCAAACCCTCTCATATTACACAGCAGTGGTGCTGAAAAAGCTGTTAGTGTTGGTGAATCATAACTCAGTCTTTCATTTTCTGATAGCAGCTTTATCTTATTTAGGATTGAGGAGGGGCACAATCTATTTTGGCACTCACTGGGGATAAGGCAGAGAACCAGTACTGAACAGGATGCCAGGCCATTTCAGGATACATGCACTGTCACACCACACATACAGCTATGGACAATATGAAGGATCACCATTTCATTTAATAAGATGTTGTTGGTATGTGGAGGGAAATTGGAGCACTTACTGAAAACTGAAACAATATAGGAAGGACTTGTAGAATCAACACAGACAGTAACCCAGCTGGGAACCAAACCAGAGAACCTAGAGCAGCAAAACACCAGTGTTAACAGCTGTAGCACTGTGATAGCCCAAATCCTACTAACTAAAGAGGGCTAAGGCCACCTAACAGCAGCAAAACACCAGTGTTAACAGCTGTAGCACTGTGCTATCTCAAATCCTACTAAATAAAGAGGGCTAAGGCCACCTAACAGCAGCAAAACACCAGAGTTAACAGCTGTAGCACTGTGCTATCCCAAATCCTACTAACTAAAGAGGGCTAATGCCACCTAACAGCAGCAAAACACCAGCGTTAACATCTGTAGCACTGTGCTATCCCAAATCCTACTAACTAAAGAGGGCTAAGGCCACCTAACAACAGCAAAACACCAGCGTTAACAGCTGTAGCACTGTGCTATCCCAAATCCTACTAACTAAAGAGGGCTAAGGCCACCTAACAGCAGCAAAACACCAGCATTAACAGCTGTAGCACTGTGCTATCCCAAATCTTACTAACTACAGAGGGCTAAGGCTACCTAACAGCAGCAAAACACTAGCGTTAACAGCTGTAACACTGTGCTATCCCAAATCCTACTAACTAAAGAGGGCTAAGGCCACCTAACAGCAGCAAAACACCAGCATTAACAGCTGTAGCACTGTGCTATCCCAAATCCTACTAACTAAAAAGGGCTAAGTCCACCTAACAGCAGCAAAACACCAGCATTAACAGCTGTAGCACTCTGCTCTCCCAAATCCTACTAACTAAAGAGGGCTAAGGCCACCTAACAGCAGCAAAACACCAGCGTTAACAGCTGTAGCACTGTGCTATCCCAATTCCTACTAACTAAAGAGGGCTAAGGCCACCTAACAGCAGCAAAACACCAGTGTTAACAGCTGTAGCACTGTGCTATCCCAAATCCTACTAACTAAAGAGGGCTAAGGTCACCTAACAGCAGCAAAACACCAGTGTTAACAGCTGTAGCACTCTGCTATCCCAAATCCTATTAACTAAAGAGGGCTAAGGCCACCTGACAGCAGCAAAACACCAGTGTTAACAGCTGTAGCACTGTGCTATCCTAAATCCTACTAACTAAAGAGGGCTAAGGCCACCTAAGAGCAGCAAAACATTGTGCTATCCCAAATCCTACTAACTAAAGAGAGCTAAGGCCACCTAACAGCAGCAAAATACCGGTGTTAACAGCTGTAGCACTGTGCTATCCCAAATCCTACTAACTAAAGAGGGCTAAGGCCACCTAACAGCAGCAAAACACCAGTGTTAACAGCTGTAGCACTGTGCTATCCCAAATCCTACTAACTAAAGAGGGCTAACAGCTGTAGCACTGTGCTATCCCAAATCCTACTAACTAAAGAGGGCTAAGGCCACCTAACAGCAGCAAAACACCAGTGTTAACAGCTGTAGCACTCTGCTATCCCAAATCCTACTAACTAAAGAGGGCTAAGGTCACCTAACAGCAGCAAAACACCAATGTTAACAGCTGTAGCACTGTGCTATCCCAAATCCATTAACTAAAGAGGGCTAAGGCCACCTAACAGCAGCAAAACACCAGTGTTAACAGCTGTAGCACTGTGCTATCCCAAATCCTACTAACTAAAGAGGGCTAAGGCCACCTAACAGCAGCAAAACACCAGTGTTAACAGCTGTAGCACTGTGCTATCCCAAATCCTACTAACTAAAGAGAGCTAAGGCCACCTAACAGCAGCAAAATACCGGTGTTAACAGCTGTAGCACTGTGCTATCCTAAATCCTACTAACTAAAGAGGGCTAAGGTCACCTAACAGCAGCAAAACACCAATGTTAACAGCTGTAGCACTGTGCTATCCCAAATCCTACTAACTAAAGAGGGCTAAGGCCACCTAACAGCATATCTGCTCGGATCCTTATGAACTAAAACAGACAGACTGCACCTCTCCATTATGAAAGTATCATAAAATAATGCAGTGCAAACCATCCTACTATTATGTACTGTCCTTATATTAGAGGTTTTTACAGTAAAAGCCATTATTTTCAGTGACTGAGACATTTTTTTCAGAAACTTATAGAGCTGGTGATGTATTAGTGTTTCTTTAGACCTAAGAAGAAAGTTAAATAAGAAAGTTCAGTGCCTTGTCTTACAATACAGGCAACAACACCATTTTTTTTTCATTCTAATAGAGAATGGGCACTCAGTAAAGGATAAATTGAATATGTGTAAAACTGACCACTGCACAAAATCACTTCCCAACATAATAAATCAAATGTCTGCCAAATGTAGACCATTCCTTGATCTGGGTCTTTACAACATTTTTGTTTTTCTATTTCACTGACTGATAATGAGAAGCAGAATTATTTTGTTTAGCTTTATATTTTTATATAAGTTCAGGACACAGCTTTGTCTTTACCGTACATAATTTGGACATTAAAAAGGGATGCCAATAAATAAGGGATTATTACGCATTAACCCCTGGCTTTTTTTCTATACTAGCAACATGGGTACAGAACAGTAGGAAAATTGGGACTGTATAATTTTATCAGAGTCAGTGTCATCAAGACCTTAATCATCATGTCACCAACATTAAAACACAATAAGAGAGTACATATGTTCCTGCTGCAATGTGGGATCTGTCATTATTCAATGTTGGTGGTCTGTGCTGCTGCTGTATTTAATGCAATTCGAGCGGAGGAGTACTATCATTTTCATTCTGATTTTTGAACAGTGGGAGCAGTTTAGTTATACTGTTTTCTGCACACGGGATGCAGATAGTTGACAAGTAACTAGCTGACCATTATCTCCCTGATGACATTTTCCCTAAACATTCCTAACTGCATTTCCTAGTCATTCACTGAACTGCAAGATCATATGCTTTTCTACCTTGAAGGAATTTTTCTTTTTCTCATGGTAATGTGACCATGCAGTTAGTCTAGGTAAGTGAGGGGGTGTGGAAAGGGTAAAGTCCCCCACATGGAATGTGCAGGGTAGGACTTGTATTTTGTTGTGCAGTTCTGGTGCCTTTGTTCTCTGTTCTTTGAAATCAGAAAGCCAGATGTTTGAGGGCAGGGATTTGAGTTCTTGTAATGGATCTCTCTCTTTTCTGCAGGTGGGGAGTTGAAATAGTTTTATGTTACTGTGGTATCTGCAATTTCTCCACAGTTGTGTCACCATGGAGTTTGTATATTTAAGTGAGGGGGAGTCTAGGGGTGAAGGGCGGCTTGCCCCCTGCACACTGTTTCCCTTTTATTCATGTATTTATTTATGTATGTATTTATTTGATGCCACTAGATTTTGGCATTTTATGCATTGTTTTTGATTATTTTGTTTTGGTGTAACAGGATTGTCCTGCATCCCTTGTTTAAACACAAGTTCATATCAGATCACCCTAAAATAAGAAAACAGAGTACAAAATTATTTATGACGGTGAGTAGAATCCCAAGGTGCAGTTTCAGAAGCAGGAGATTATTTTCCAGCAGTACAAATATCAGGTGTAGTCTTGCCTATACAATATGCACTTCTAAGCCTCTAACTTCATAAGCGCTAAGATGTGAGACAGTTCTGTGAAGGACAATGAGCAGAGGGTATAAACTACCACAGAAACTGTATAGAAATAGATTAATGAAATTTCTTGTTCTCAGCTGGAAAAGGAAAAGGAGGCATAAAACAATGCGAGGAAATCAAGAGTTAGGAAAGGCAGCATATGTCCTAAGAACAAAGATCAGTGATTAAAACAGGTTACAGTGTGATGGTGTAATGTAGGTGGCTGAGAGCAATGTGGAATAATGTTTTTGGAGGCTTGAATATGATAAAAGAATGAATAAATATAGTCAAGTGATCAGTGGTAGGAAGAATTATGTTGTTGGTTAATTTGGGTAATTTTTACATAGTAAGTAATAAAATAGCAGACTCAGCATACATTGTGTTCTTCTTTAACCATAAAAGTCTATTTGTACATTTGGGTTTTGATAGAGACTGCCTCAGTGCAGTCTTTGAATCCACACCTCATCCTCTTAGAGTAAGAAATCTGGACAAAGCCATACAGATGTGGTACAAATAGGGACAGTTTTTGAAATATTGCTTTTACAAACTTAGAAAGTTGATATAATAACAGGTTTTGCATTAGCATGAGTTTTCTGAAGGGTATGAAGTCTAAAACTCAAATGTCTGTCATTATTTTCTAACTTCCCTTTTCAATGATTTGCCGCTAATTTGCCAGAAAGCCATAATTTTATGAAAAACTGACCAAAAATATAAGGCAAAAATCTGGACATTCTGCGAAAATCTGTACAGTTGAAAGGTATACCTCATGCTGATCATTCTCTGACACTGCCATTGTCATAAGTGAGCTGTCAACACCTGCTGACATCACAAAGCACAAATACCACATCATGCTAGTGTGAACTGACATCATGTTTTAACTGTATTCTAAACACATTACAAAAGTGCTAACCTCTACCATATTATGACATTGTGTACCACCAACAGAGATAGTGTTAGCATTTTGGGGGCCCCCAGCAAATGTCAAGTTGGGGGCCCCTAGGCACGTCCAGTCTAAGTATCACCCTGTCAGTGCTACCCCTTCTAAGCAACCTTTTTGTTCATGCTGCAAAGTTTTAGGTGTGGTATGCATAGACTGACCTGTAGCTACAATGCACATTTACATTAGAACAGACCTGTGTACCACACTATGTTGTCCCATCTCACAAAGGGGCATTCACAGTTACTGACATTTTGTGATGCATTACAGCAGCTCTATGTACAGATCTGAACTTAGATGAAATGGTGCCCTAACCACTGCCTGCTGTGTTTCAGCTCCCCCCACACACATACCCTCCAGTTCTCCCCTCTGTTTTTTCCCATCTTTGGCTCCCCATGCAATACACGTTACTTTTTTCTTCCTTTTCTCACATTTTGCCTTACTTATCAACTTTTTCAAGAAGCTATAACTTTCTATATGTTTTGAAGTGCATTTAAATTATTTTTTTTTCTTTTTACACAACCTTTTCATCCAGTGATACTTTGAACAGAAATTATGGTTAAGGAATGAAATACTGTGTTGCTTTTCAGCATTCATTTTCCTTGCATCCTTTAAACATAGCTTTCCTGATCAAGGCAGCACAGTAATAACCATTTAGGAAATAAGTCAATTAAGCCAGTGCCCCCAGACGCCATAGGGGTTGTAGTTGCTCTGGGATGTATTTTAGGGCACTTTCCCAACCTTTCAATCCAGTGGTGGCCTAAACAAAAATCATGAGGAAGAAAAGAATTTCAGTCTTATTTTTTTTCAAGGAAGACAAAAGTCATGCCCAAGGCGTAATGCTCAATTTGACAAGCTAGTAGTAACATAGTAACAAGCCTATTGTGAGAATACACAGGTCCTATCAGGGAATACTGCCTGCCTCTTTAACTCTCCAAAAAAGACATTTTCTGCCTGTGTATCTCCCTGGTGTTCAATTGGGATGAAAGCAGAGATTCAAATTACCACAATAATTTATCTCAAGTGTCTGCTGACATACATATACATGACATGCCTCCTCACTCCTCACCCCTCAGCTACCTGGATGCATGCTTAATGTGTAACTGTGAAGAAAGGGAACAAAAATAATGATTACAGTAGTGTACTCTGCTTTGTTGCTCCTATACAGTACACTGCCCTTACACAAGCTATTGCAACCTTCTTTGTACACCTCTTAGGTCTGTGAGAAAAATAAAATAAACAATGACCATACTATCCCGAGCCCAAACACAAGCTATAATCACCACCTATGCACACCTCTAATGTTTGACTGTGATGAAAACTAAAGGGGTAATCACAATGCAATTCCCAGCCCCCCACACATCACCTATAGCAGCTTTCTGTACACACACATATGGGCAGGGCTGGTTTTAGAATGGGTGCAGTTAAGAGCAATTGTCATTATCAGCTTTATCATTACAGCGTCATATCACAGCTCTGTTCAGTAGAATGCCACGGTCGTACGGCAGTAGCGTTGTTACCTCACAGCAAGAGGTTCTCACGTTCGATTCTCGGCTTGGCTTGGGAGTGCCTTCTGTGTGGAGTCTGCATGTCCTCCCTGCGGTTGGGTAGCATATAAAAGACATGCGTGCGTAAATGGGCATGCCTTCGTTGAAGGTTGAGCGTTGAGCTGGCACCTCGGCTTTTCGTAAAAATTTACTGCCAATCATTAGCGGACTGGAGTTCCATTGTGGTGACCCCTAACCGGGAAAAGCCGAAAGACAACAACAACAACATACATGTCACTGTCCCTGATTTCACAGACCTTCACTGATTTTGTTCATAATTTTCCTCTGTCCATCATAAAAAGTTTGATTTGCTGGTAAATCATTCAGGATTACAGACAGTCAATAAATCAGGACATCAGAGTTTTATACTTCTTATTGTCTAAAAAAAATGCATGTTGATGCAAAGGATGTTGTTCCATTAATTTTTTAAAGTGAATTAGAGTAATATTTAAAATACGTTCTGTTCCTGATTCTGAGCCTTTATTCTACTATTATTTTTGACATTGAGCTGAATTCTTCAGCAAAGAAGTTAATAGTTATAATATGTGGTGTTCTGTCAGTATTTATAAAACTCCCTGAAAGAAAAAAAAACATTCCTGAAGATCGGAAACAGTAGCTCATCTTAAAATCCAAGGTGTACACTGAGATCGGCCACTCTGGGCTGCTGATCTCTCTAGTGCTTACCTTGCTCATGTTCATTATCAGCTTTATCCTGACAAGGTAATATCACAGCCATGTCCAGGTTAAGGAGTGTAATCAAGAAATTAATACATTTTTTCTTCTCATTTTTCCCCAACCAGCAGTAGGATTTGTGGGGCCTCTACAAAATCAAGGATGATTAAGGGGGCCTCCTGCAGCCATGGGTATTGCAGCTACCTAAAGATAGCTATGTTAGTTTTAATGGGGTGAATGTCCACCAAAAGGGTTTACCTAAGCCAGGGGCACTATGTCAGTAGTAAAATATTTAATGGAATTTTGAAGCCTATTACTTGATAAAACACTATTACTATTACTATAACCAGAGATGTCCTTCAACTTTAAAGGAGATACAAGAGTTATTACCTGCCTGCTTTATTATGTATGCAAGATTCTTGTCATAGCTTTTGTTGGTTTGACAAAGTATTAAGATAACTTGCTGTGGTTGGGAGCCCCCCCAGGAATAGGGGTCCACCAGCAACTGTAGGATTTGCTGGTGCCTAAAGCAGGCTATGCAACTAATCATACTATCAGTCTGTATATTTCAAGACTTGCCCTCTACCCATTCATGGGGGGAGGGGACTTCTTTTTTTTTTTTATTTCCTAGCATAATAGACTATACTTCTAATATGTTTGTACATACTGATTGTTATATTTGTCATTTTATTATTATTATTTTTCTTTTACTTCATCACTGTTGACAGCTCATGCTTTATTGTATCCTATGCAAATTTTATGCATATATGCTGTTTTTAATTACAGCTATACTACTGTTTTATTGTGTTTTCCCAAACTCTCTAGAGATTTCTCTCTGGGCATCTGCTGAAAATGGTTACTTATTACCAAGTCAGACTTTCTCAGTAAACAAATGTCAATAAATACATACATGAAAATATTAATAATGCTCAAATAAACTTGCAGAGTTATACAAATGTTTTCCTTCCAAATACCCCAGGAAAAATCTACATATAATGAGGCAAATACTGCAACCACAATGTGCCAGGTAGCTAAAAGAATCCTTCTTAGAGATTTTTTTCTTGGAACAATTTCTATGAGTTGCACCCAGAAAGCCATTAAATTTCATGCAGCACAACTAAACACTACAGCCAAGAATGCAGAACTTCCAAACTAGTCTTGTGATATAGTTGCACATAAAGCTTTCACATCAAAGGTACACAAGTATCGGTCATGTTCTGTCTGTACTTGAGAAAAAGAAATCTGTTGCATCTTTACTATGGGACATGGCTAATGAAAGCAATGGTCTAAAGTGTGTGTGTGTTTTCTTTCGGCTTTTCCCAGTTAGGGGTTGCCACTGTGGAACTCTGGTCCGCTAATGAATGGCAGTAGATTTTTTTTTTACGGATGCCGAGGTGCTAGCTCGACGCCTAACCTTCAACGAAGGCCAGAAGTACATTGCCTTATTTTATGTACTAGTATAGAGGTATCAAGTGGTAGGCATTTACTAATACCAATGACTTCTAACTATTACCTTTAATAGCCTTTGAAAACTTCTCTAAATAAGCAAATACTCCCTTCTCGGATGTTTAGCGCTACGGACAAGTTAGTCCAATTATGTCTGTTACACACGAAAAGCAGAAGTGTTAAAGCACTAAAAAATACAGACCCTCCAATGAGAACTATGCTGGTTTGAGACCCTAAAGCTGATACTTCATTTTATAACAATTATGCCACACAATTCTGCAGTCTTTCTTCATGTTTTAATACCTCTGTTTTTGAATGTATGCGCTTGTTGTAGAAAGCAATGATTCATTCACATTATATGCACCTTTGTGAAAGATGGTTGAGGTAACTTTATGTTGCAGTGCAGACCACATGTTCTTGTTCTGAAAGAGCAGTGGAAGGATTTAATGTAATGCAGTTTGATGATTTATTTTTTATGCACTTGCTTACACAATGGCCATTTTTAGTCATGACCTAAGAAAGTGCAGCATGTTAGAATTAAGGGTGCAGTGTGCTGAAACAATAAGCCAGAAATAGATATACTTTAAAGCAACAATCAAGAGAAAAGATCACCAGATAAGAGATACAGCTGGTGCAAGAACCATTTTCACAACAGCCCAGCACAAAGGCGGATACAGTTAAGACAACTGGGTATACAAGTAGTTAACTTTTACAAAACTGTCAAAATAACAAGAATAAAGTGGGAAAATATTACAGGCACTTATATAACATGGAGAATAAAAATGCAAGGCTGCATAACATTGCTCAAGAGCTGTCAAAGTACCATATGAAGCAAGCAGAAGAATTCACAGATGTAATTTCAGTAGATCGGTACAATGTAAGTCATCACATATAGTTGACCTGTGTTGACAGACTGCATGCAAAGGAAACCAGAGATAACCCCACACTAGCCAGTGTGCAGGATCTCATTATGATTTTCTGGTATGATGGCAGTGAACTGCCTTGTGCTTTTTCCTACCAAGTGACAACAGTTGTTAGTAAGCCAAGAGCCCAATTTATGGTGCTGCAGAGATATAATTCCTGACAAATAAAAACTCCATTCCTGTAAACTGGATACAGTACAAGAGGAGCATGTGGGAACAACAGGAATTAATACCTTGCCCAGATTATCATGTGGTTGTCCTGCATGGAAATGTAAACTAAGAACATAGCCAGAAGTTACCCAGAATGCCACATGATTAGAAGTGCACTGCTTCTAAAATGTCTATATCCCTGGGAATAACCATGTTACACTGTGGTAATGTTACGTAGCCATGGTCATGTTACCACTTCTATGATGAGCACAGTGTCACTAATCAAAGTGGCCACAACACCTGAAACCTCTGCACCATTGCTAAGAATAATGATTCCAAGAAATGGGTCACCCAATTAAATTGTCAGTGGAAAATGTGCACACTTCAGATTAAGGAAGGTCAAGATATTCTTGATCCTCAGGTCCTTGGAAAGCATTGCCTTGTAGAAAAAAAATGACAACTGACTTCCCCGGCTGCCGCAGCTAATCAGGTCTCTTGCTTCATTAAAGTGGACCTGCTTGAGTGCAGTTTACAGGCAAGTGGAAAAATCAAAACAAAACAAAGCAAAACAAAAAAAAAATGGAAAAAAGTTTGCGATTGCACCATGTGGAGATGTCACATCACACATTTGTGCGGACATCCACAAGGTGCCGAAATAAATGGAGGAGCTGGAGTAACCAGTGGCTACTGCATGGAGGCCCTTATTTGCAGGGAGATAATTGAGAGTTCCTCACAGCTGCATGTTTGGAGGGTGCCTAATGCCAGCTAGGACAGCCACCATACTCTGAAGTTATGCACCTCTTCCATGTTTTTCTCAGCAGCACACCACAATGCTCTAGAGCTCAGCATCTGAGCTGTATTCTTGGATTCATCATTACTCCACTGATTATTTACCATGGGATATGTTAACACAAATTCTGAATTCTTTCACTTCACCATTTACTGCTAGCCTGTTATAGATTCTTTCAGCTGCTATATATATATATATATATATATATATATATATATATATATATATATATATATAGTTCTATTGTGTATGATCAAACTAATTTAATGTCGAATTGAAAACACCAACAAAAAAGTCTGAAAATACACAATACTGAAAATTAAAAATATTGAATGAAATAATATTGAAAAAGAAAAATTATTTATTTTTCTGATCTTAGCAGTAAACCCCCATAAGACTAGCCTCAAATTCATCTAAATGGTGGCAGTGTTATGGGAAGGTTTTTATAAAGGTAAGTTGTAGGGTTGACCTTTATTGGGTGGCACAGTGGTGCAGCGGTTAATGCTGTCATCTCACAGCAAGAAGTTCTCTGGTTCAATTCTCAGCTGGGGTGCCTTCTGTGCAGAGTTTGTATGTTCTTCCTGTGTTCACGTGGGTTTCCTCCCACATTCTAAAAACATGTTTCTGGAGCATTTCTCCCCAGGCTTCTGCTGAAAACAGGATCTGTAGAACCTTGTCGGACTTTCCCGGTCAACAAATGTAAAATAAAATTAATTAATTTGTTTACTACCTTTTTGTAATGGGTGCTAACCCTTACCCTAAAGTTGTGCCTTCCCCCAACTCTAACCCTACACCTTACCTTCATAAAAACCTTCCTGTAACACTGTAGCTACACAAGGCATACTCAGACACACAAACATAAACAAACTCACACAAACAACACTATATCTATCCCCCAACCTAACACTGACCCTAACTCTAAAATATACAAACTCACATGCAAACATACACCTGTCCTTCACTCATCCCTGACCCTAACCAAAACTGGCATACACATGCACAAACACTCTCATACCTCCAACCCCACTTATCTGTCTTAACATTACACACCATCGACATTTCCATTGCTCAGTTATCCCTAAAGTTGACATTAAACCACACCCACTTTAAAGTTTCTTATATGCACCATTACTTTTTGTTGTAACACATAATCAGGGCCTTCAGCAATGCCTAACTCAAATGAAGCATTTCAGAATGAGAGGGCTGATGACAGGTCATTTGAAGAGAGTAGGTTATAGCATTCCATGATGTCATTGTTTGATCTGAATTTGAAATAAACATAAGCACATTTATGGACTGCAGAAACCCACATTTCAAGATTTGAGTTCATGGCTGTATCACTGATAAGCAAGTGTCTCTGAATCAGCTCTCATAAATACCTTCACTTGATTGTGTCAGTTAAATCCTAACTTTGAGGCTGGATGAAGTGAAGAGATGATACCTAATAAAACCAGAAAGCTGGATAACATCAGTTTTGCCAAAGAAGCAACTACTGACCTAATTTGTATTATTTGATTGAGGTCATCAGGTTTAGCTTGTTTGCTTTTTAGTAATGGAGCTTTAGCTGTCTGACTGAAGGTTTGTTTGTGTCTTTCGGCTTTTCCCGGTTAGGGGTCGCCACAGTGGAACTCCGGTCCACTAATGATTGGCAGTTGATTTTTATGTACCAGCTTGCCAGGCCTGATGCACAATCTTCAACGAAGGTGCGTCCATTCACGCATGTCACCACGCAGAAGATGCTCTAGCTGAGAATCAAACTGGACAGCGTCTTACTGTGAGGCGACAACGCTACTGCAGCACCACCACTGCAGTCATGAAAATACTGAGACCATAACAAAAATTGGGAACCTTAACGAAGTTTGCAGATGATTGAAAACTGGGAATTAATGTCAAATCACCCTACGATACTCATTCATTACAGCAGGGATTTACTCTCATAAATAACTAGTGTACAGAAAAAATGGTAAAATTAAATGAGATAAAAGTGTTATAATTGATAAACAACTCTCTCACTCAATGTACAGTATAGCCAATACTCAATTGCAAAATGATAATGCAGTCAGGGATCTTAATATCTGGTGGTACAATTCCTTCTCCTTTGGCCACCGTGAAGCAACAGTAGTTAGAAAATCCTTTTATTTAGCACAACTAATATCTATAGGCATAACATCCAGATAAAAAGAAGTTATCATTCCCCGGTATGCAGCCTTAATTAGACCAAGTATTGAGTAAAACTTCCACTTCTGGTTATACCCTTCTAGACGTATTAAGCAATTGGAAAGGACCTAGAGATTCCTAACCAAAAAGATTGTTGGCCTAAAGTTTCTGACCTACCAAGAAAGACTGAAAGCATTATTCCTTTATTCATTTTCTTGTATACTGTTACTTGGTGAGCTATGTCTTATGTCCCTCCTCCTCTCTGATATTCAGCATCTTTGCAAGTCAGATTAGAGCTACATACTTAAATCTCTGCCAGCACATAATAAAGAGAAAGAATTTATTACTCAGAGCCTACCCATCTCTGGAACAGACTTCCCTTGCAAATTCAAAGTGCCACCCAAAAATCCTTCAGATTAAATCTAGATGATTGGATGGTTCTCCATACATTTGCTGCATGACTGAACTACTTTGTCCTTCTTAACATGGAGGTACAACATGAGAGTGGATATTGGCAAGATATAAAGGGTCTTGGGACTGAATTACCTTGTATTTGTTATGATCACATATGATCCTATGATCTCATGTGGGGCAAAGCTCTTCATCTCCTCTCTGCTCAGGGATATGTGTCCTGCAATAATCAACTTTACAGTCTTGGCAACTTGGATGGAGAAATCAAACCTTACAGTGCCAAACTTCTACAAATGTATTTTGGTTAAAATACTGAAAACTTCAGTTTGGTTCAACAGATGTCAGCTGAATCATCTTCTTCCTTAAGAAATATATGTGAGGCAAGCAAGCCAGTAACATAGAGGGATAAAACCCTGACTATGACCTAGATAACCCAGGTTTGATTATCGGCTCAAGCATCTAATGGTTCTTACAGGGAGGATGTGTTTGCCTATCTTGAAGGGAGAAGACCATTCCAGATATCTGTCTGCTGGAGTTCTGAAGGAAAGCATAACTCAAATAAATGCTTCCAGGTTGAGTGGTCAGGAGGCAGAGCAATTATGGCCACACACTGGGCCAAGGGTTGAGGCATAGGCTCTCGTTAGTCCACATTGCCTGCCCAGCTTCAAAAGCTGTCATCAGCATGCAGGTGATGGGTTTTAAGATGTAAAGAAAAAATATCATCAACTGCAGTATGACAGTCCTCTCCAGCCTTATCTCACACCATTTCCCTGGCAGACATCTGACACCATTTGATCTGTACATGGCAAAGGATGATTCCATGAGTAGGTGCTGTTCTGTGTAGATTGATGGCATTGGGGCTGGAAAGGCCTGAAGTTAGTGGCAGTAGCCAAAAAAAAAAAAAAAAAAAACAAGGAAGTATTGTAAACCAAAAAAAGTCAGCTATTGTGGGAGATGTAAAACTTACTACTATGAGCTAAATAAGGTCTGAATCTTACCATGGGTTCATAGGTTCATAGCTGTATACTATGCTAATGACCACAGGGGCTCTTATAACCCTAGCCATGCAACTGAAATGTATTCCCTATCAGCTATTGTGTCTTAGAGGTTATTTTAAGGGGTGTATGTTAGAACATGATTTAACATTTGCCTCTGTCCTTTAGAGACATAGGCATCAGACCAGCGGTGAATTTCCAGTATCCCATCTACTGGTCCAGGTTGCGCTAATAGTGTTAGGAAACAGCTCTGCTTCACATGGATTGGAAAAGAGTGAGACTAAGCAGACCAATTGTCTATGCCAACAAAAACTTGTTTTTAGTATCAAAAGCTGTCCTGTTTTATAGCAGGGTTTTCCTGTGATTTTCTTCCTTTATCTCCTCTTTGTCACAGTTTCTACATATGTAATTTAAAATAGTATCATAAAACATTAGATTAAGGCAGCATAATAAACAAGTAATTCACTACATGAACCACTGTTTCCAGTGAACCTTGTTGCACAGAGAGCACAGGCAGCAGTATGTTGCCTAGCTACTGACACAGACATGAGGAATTTATCTGCATTATCTGCAGCCTCATGAATGTGATAGCCCAGGGACACTAAATGGGCAGACAGTGAAGTGAGGACTGGCCAGTCTTAAAGCTACTCTCTCCTTACTGGGAAAAGGTAATAGGAGAGTATAATGCAAGAAGATAATGCCAACCAGTCCCGAACAGACGGTCGTTTGAATATACAGAGCACAGCCAATCCCTGACAATAGGTTGTGGGAGTAAACAGAGCATAGTCAATCTCTGACAGTAGGTTGTGGGAGTACACAGAGCACAACCAATCCCTGACAATATGTCATAGGAGTACACAGAGCTCAACTAATCCCCTGGCTGGCAGGTGTGGGAGGACACAGAGCTCACCCAATCAGAGGCAGAGGGTTATGTGAGTACTCAGAACTCAAATAATCTTTGATGTGGAGTTGTGAGACAATTTGGAGCTCAACCAAACCTTGGTAGTGTATTATTGGAGTACACAGAGCTCAAACAAGGTATACCGCGGTGGTACAGCGGTAGTGTTGTTGCCTCACAGGAGAACTCTTGCTGTGAGGCAACAACACTACCGCGGTGGTACAGCGGTAGTGTTGTTGCCTCACAGCAAGAGTTCTCCTGTTCGATTCTCAGCTGGAGTGCCTAATGTGTGGAGTCTGCATGTCCTCCCCGTGGTTGAGTAGCCTCCGAAAGACATGCGTGAATGGGCGTGCCTTCGTTGAAGGTTGGGCGTCGGGCTGGCAACTCAGCACCATCAAAATCTACTGCCAGTCATTAGCGGACTGGAGTTCCGCTGTGGCGACCCCTAACCGGGAAAAGCCGAAAAGACAAACAGAGCTCAAACATTCCCATGCAGAGGGTTATGGGAGTCAAAGAGCTAAGCTTACCCCAGAAAGAGGGTTGTGGGATTACAAAGAGCTCACTTAACCCCTGATAGAGGGTTCTAAGAATACATACCTTATTTAACCCCTAACAGAGGGTTATGGGAGTACCCAGAGGGCAGCCAACCTATGTGACAGAGTCATGGAGGTACATACACTCAGCTAACATCTATCAGAGAGTTATAGGAGCTAACACAACTCAACTAACATCCCTGCAGAGAGTTATCTGAGCATAAATCCCTGACTGAAGTTATGGGAGTAAACACATCTCAACCAACTCCTGGCTGGAGGTTGTGGGCATGGACATTCTTCACCTAACTCCAGGAAGGGGGTTGTAAAAGTCCACAGAGCTCAATTCACCTCTACCAGAGGGTTACTGGAATACACATATGCTTCAGTCAACTCCTGGGAGTATATGAAAATCAGATAACTCCTGGACAAGGGTTGTGGAATTACACAGAGCTCTGTAAATCCCTGACAGAAGGTTGTGGGAGTTCTGCCACCCCCTGGCAGAAGCAGAAGTTTGCTACAGGGTAGATGTGTGTGTGTGTGTGTGTGTGTGTGTGTGTGTGTGTGTGTGTGTGTGTGTGTGTGTGTGTGTGTGTGTGTGTGTGTATGTGTGTGTGTAATGGTTCATGCTTGTGTGTATGGGTGGTCATCCATCAGCTGTAAATTAATTAGACCTAGGGTGTACACATGTTCATACTGTATTCTACTGCATGCTGCCTTTGTGGAGCAGGCTGGAGGGGCTACTATTTTATTTTATTTATTTTATTTTACATTTACTGACCAAGAAAGTCCAGCTGGACACGTGCACATTTTCAGTGTAGCCCCAGGGAGAAAAGCTCCATTTTTTTTTTTACATGATCAAGCCCTTAAGAACAGTGTTATTTACATACAAAACAGGCAGACTAATATTAGTAAATATAAGACAGTATATAGTACAGGCTCATAGTAAGATATACAGTTCAGAGGTAGCACACTTCATGATACATTTACTGCATAGCAGACTTATACATACAATACATGTAGTTCTTTGAAAACTTATAGATACAATATATTGCAGTACCTGCTTTCCTTTGCAGACTTATACTTTCAATATGTAAGGTCACACTTGAATCAGAAACAGGGTGAGAAATTAGATTTGACATACGGCTGTGTTAAGAGTTATTGCTTGTATGCCTGTCTTTACCCAGGGGTGAGACAGGAGCATAGCCAGTTGTTCATAAGGTGGGTTATTAGGAGTTTTTTAAATTGTGTAGTGAAATTATTGGATGTTAGGGGGCAGGTAAAGAGTTCCAGAGTTTAGAAATGGAGTAGCTAAAGAGAGATTTCCCTGCCTCATTGTTATGTTTGGTGGCTTCTAGGAGGTTTAGGGTGCTAGATCTCAAGGTTCTTGTTGTGGTGTGAAGAAGTATAAGATGTTGGAGGGCTGGGATTTTGTCTGGGTAGTAGTATAACTTGTGTGCTAGTGACAATTGATTGAGTCAAAGTAGTAGAAGGAGTTCCAACCAGTTTAGCTTTTTGAGAAAGTCACAGTGATGTGTTCTATATGAAGATTCTGTAGCCAGTTTAGCTATCTTATTATAGCAGGATTCTAGTTTGTTTAGATCAGTTTTACAAAGGTTGGTTAGTACTGGGGATGTATAGAGGAGGGTAGATAGCAGATGTGTCCTGGCTACTATGTATCTAGATTGCTTTGAGAAAAATTGCTTGTTACGATAGAGCAGACCTAGTTTTTTGTGAACTTTCTTGATAGTTTGGGCAATGTGCAAGTCGAATCTTAGGTTGTTGTCTATTTCAACGCCTAAAGGTTTGGTGTGGGTGGTTGGGGTAATCGCAGTTTTGTTATTAGAGGTGATTGTAAAGTTACCTGTTTGGGGGAGGGATCTATAAGGGCAAAAGAGGAGTCATTTTGTTTTAGTTGGGTTAAGAATAAGCTGGTTGTTAGTGAACCAGGTTTCAGCTAGTGAGAAGCATTCCTGTGTTTGTGAGTGGAGGTGCTCTAGTGTGGGGGCGGCACATATGATAGTGGTGTCATCTGAGTATTGAATAACTGAGGCCTTTGGTGTGGAGGGTGGGAGTTGATTGGTGAATAGAGTGAAGAGTAAAGGGGCTGGGATGGAGCCTTGAGGGACTCCTAAGGATACTGGTAGTAGAGAGGACAGTTGGTTCTGCTATTTTACTGCCTGCTGCTGACCTGATAGATAGCTCTTCAACCATGTGATAGAGGAGATACTGAGGTTTAGGGTAGAGAGTGAATGGAGAAGTTTATGCGGGTTTACCATATCGAAAGCCTTAGATAAGTCCAAAAATATGGCTGAAACTAGTTGTCCATTATTTCTATGGTAATTAATGGTATTAGTGAATGTGGTGGTGCTGCGGTAGTGCTGTCGCCTCACAGTAAGACGTTGTCCCATTCGATTCTCAGCTAGAGTGTCTTCTGTCAGTGGACATGCATGAATGGGCGTGCCTTCGTTGAAGGTTGTGCATCAGGACTGGCAACTCGGCACGTAAAAATCTACTGCCAATCATTAGCGGACTGGAGTTCCGCTGTGGTGACCCCTAACCAGGAAAAGCCAAAAGACACAACAAGTGAATGATATAAGGGTGGTGGAGGCACTGTGGAAGGGTCTAAAGCCATGCTGGTTTTTAGATAGCAATTTGTTTTCTTGAAGGTAATTCATGAGTTGAGTGTTTATGACCCTTTCTAGGATTTTAGATAATGGTGATAAAATAGCAATAGGACAATAGTTATTGAGTGCAAAGGAGTTACCTCCTTTGTGTAGTGATATGATATGGGAGGTTTTCCATACATGGGGTACTTTACACTCTGAGACAGATCTGTTAATGAGAATTGCAACAGGATAGGCTATGGCTACTGCTGCAATTTGGAGGTGTTCCATGGGTAGGTTATTGGTGGCCAGGGTGGTGTGTTTGAGTTTTTGGAGGAGTTTTAGAATGGTTTTGATTGACACTGGCTGGAAGCTACAGTGGGAGCTGTTATCTTGTGTTTCATTTGTGGTTGGTATATTTGTTGGGGTAGTGTGACTGGTGCTAATTTAGTTATTAGCTAGGGCCTGGATTGTCTCAGTAAAGTATCCGTTAAACTGTGTGGGGATGTTATCTTGGGTGTTCCCTGTTGTGGGTGTGGGGGTAGAATTTTTCCCAGGTTGCAGTACAGAGTTGATTGCTGCCCAGAATTTTGGTTTTTTTTTAGCATGTCTTTCTTGTAGATTTTGGTAATATGTGATTTTGTCTATTTTGGTGAGTTTCTTGGCTTTGTTGTGCAGTTCTAAGTAGTTTTGTTTTTCTACTTGGGTTTTGTTTTTGTGAAATTGTATCCATGTTTTGTTCCTTTCCTTGAGAATTGATCTGGTAGGTTTAGTTAGCCAGGAGGCTTATTTAGCTTTTATTCTAGTGGTTCTGCAGGGAGCACGATGGTTCAATATGTTTAGGAAGGTTGAATTAAAGTGTTGCACTGCATCTTCAAGTGGTAACTGTTTTAGAGGGGTCCAGTTGCAACTTTTTAGGTCGCTGATAAAGACATTAAGGTTATCACTAAAGGGAAAGGAATAAAAACTGCACTTGTGGTTTGCATTAATGGTGGCTTGTAATCTTGGATATCTCAGTAACAGCAGAGAGTGGCTGTTCAGCTAGAGGTCAACTGGTAGGACTGGGAACAAGAAAAGAACAAACAGCAACATGTTAAAGATCGCAGAACACAACAACACCAGGATGAACACCGACTTTAGATTCACATTTACTGTAGAGCTTACGTCCCAAGCTCTTTACTAAGATGAGGTGATGAACACCGACTTTAGATTCACATTTACTGTAGAGCTTAAGTCCCAAGCTCTTTACTAAGATGAAGTGAAGTAAGTGTATATAAATAAATACAAACAAATATGAAATCTAATAAAATGACAAATTAATACTGTAAATCAGTCTCACTCTAATTTATTTTGATATAAAGCCCAACACACCCCCGGAACAAATAAAGCCATCAGAATACCAAAGCTGGCCAGAAGATCTCCAAATTCAAATAACTAGAAAACTATAACGGATAAATCATGCACAGTCACACTTGCTGCAGTGTAAAAAACATCAAAAGTTTAGCCACTGCAGTTACAGCACCCAGCTTATTAAACCTTAATCACAAAATTACCAAGTTCTCAGTCAGAACACTGATGTTTGCTACAGCAGAAACAATGCAAAAGATGACCTTACCAGACAAATTAGACTGCCCTCCATAACCAATCGCCTCAAAATAGTCCCAATGGCTTAACAGGTAGGACACTCTCTTTTGATGTGGAAGATCAGAAGGCTGTGGGTTCTATTCCTACAACAGATAGATTAGTTTTTTTTTTCAATACTAAAGAGCAGCATTGTGGGTTACTCCTGAATGTGTCATGCTTTGGATGAGACATTAAACTGAGATTCTTGTCTGTCTGAGTTGGTTGTTACTCAGGTGGATGTAAAAGATCCCATTCTAGTGTCAGTGGGCAACTTGCAGTGGGGCTGAAAATAGAGTTAAAATGTTTGATAGAGTGAATTGTCCATAATTATAGTCAAACAAAAATCAGACAGACTTACAGGATGAGCAACAAAAATAGAGAAAAATAATGAACATAGAGTGTCCATAGGCAGTGAATTACTGCCAGTGTTGGAGGCATGCAATCTAAGGTACAGTACAATACTGTAAGATATCATGAATTTCCACTTCAGCATGTGGCTTTAGCATGGTAATAATAGCAATGCCAGAAAATATTGCTGAAAAATACAGAAATAGATTCTAAACAGACTGAGGACAACAATAAAACAAAGCAGATTTTATGATTGTGTATGTCAGTGCACAAAAGAGCAGATGCATCACTGTTTCTGCTGCTTTGTTGCAGACTAGTAGTAAATAATTAGGTAAGCATAACAAGGTATTAATTGATGTGAAGTTGTTCTATCTCGCCGTTTTGTTCTTACACGTGGGGATCGGCTCCGTGTTGGCTGCTTTTCAAGCTCAAACTCTCAGAGAAGCTTGAGACACAGTATATATCCCATGATGCTCTACTGTAAACCCCAGATCTAGTTTGCCACTGCAATGGATCTACAGACTCGTCAGAGGAAGCTCGGGCCAGTGTTATTTTTTTCTATATTTAGAAATATTTTTAAAAAAATCATTTTCTCTTGGAGTGTTAGCTAGTGTTATTGTCTTTAAAAAAATAGAGTTTAGTTAGAGTTAGTGTGTAGACTAGTATATTTTTGGAGTGTTTTCTTAATGGCTGTTTGTTCTAGACCTTTCTTAGTTTATGGGCGTGACAGGGCTCTGTCAGCTCCTTTGTGTGTGCTAATTTTATTAATGGTAGTTTAAAATTAGTTAGATCAGTTAGAGATTAGCTAGTTCTGTAGAGAGTTAATATTAAAAAAAATAGTTGAATAACATTTTTTGTGTTTAATTCTCATAGTTTTGAGTTTAGGGATCTGAACATATATATATATATATATATATATATATATATATATATATATATATATATATATATATATATATATATATATATATATATTTCCTCTCTTTTTTTCTAAAATGTCAGAGAAGCAAAAGTCTGGTTTCAAAAGGTGTGAGTATGGCCAAAAAATGTCTGTGATGGACAACCACTCCACCTGTGTGTACTATTTAGGATCTGTTCATTTGCAGGAAGTGTGCACTATCTGTCACTCCTTTAGCACCAGGGTTCTTCTGGAAAGGCACAGAAAGCTGGTGGATAGAGGACTTCTGAAGCCTGATCTTCAGGTTGCGCTGGACAAGACCGACCTTTCTTCCAAGGCTTCGAAGGGGTCAAAGTCGTCCAAGGGGTCCTCGGAGTCCAAGTCCTCGGCTCCGAGCTCCTCTAGTATGGTTCGATCATTGGCTCCACAGCCTTTGGAGCCGTGTACCGAACCTTTATCTCAGAGTCCAGTTATGGATCTGGTGTTGGAGACTCCTCAGTCTCCGATTCTTCAATCGGTGCCATCTTCGGCCCCTTCGACCCATCCCTCGACCCATTCTTCGAGGTTATCTGATGTGGACCTGGACCGCGTGGTTAAGAGATTGCTAGAGAACCCGGCCCTGGCCAAAATGCTTTCTGCTTCGAGCCACTCAGCTTCAAAGCCTGAAATCCCAGTCCTACTCTCTACTCCTCCTCCTCCGAAGCCAATCGAACTCTCAGAGCCGGGGCAGAGAGAACCGATGTTGGTAGAGCCCTCGGAGCCGAGGTTCGATCCAGCCCCTCGGCTCTGTCAACCTTGATCTCCTTAGTTCCAACTGGGGAGTCTCGGAGCTGACACTCCCTCGCTGGCTCCGGGGTGGAGAGTCGGACCAAGACTTCAGTTCCGACCCTTCCCCTCGGGGCTTCAGTGCAGGTGGGTTTGGCTCCGTCCTCTGGATTGGAGCATGGGGTCTTGGCTCGGGGAGGGCTGCCGGTCTCTTTGGAGCCGACAGACTTCTCGGACTGGGATTCTGGTGCCTTCGATGCCATAAGAAAGGTCATGTCTTCTAAGACCACTACCTCTTCAGATCTTTCTTCCCCTCCCCCTAAAGGGCCATGTTCTGTCTCTTCCCCATAGGTCCCTACCAAGCGTTGAGACCCAGAGCCTCAGGTATCCCCATTGGGCAGCCCCTCCTCTACAGGGACTTCACCGGACGCTCCCACTGATGAAGTACCTAGGAAGAGACTGTGCAAGAGGAGGCACTTGGATTCCCCACAGGAATCCCTGACATCAGATACCGACTTGGAGGAATCAGAAGGGTCCCTACGATCCCCCTCAGAGGATGTCTCATTTGCAGACATATTGGAGATCTTAAGGCAGAGGGGTGATTGGCAGTCCCTTGCCCCTACTGAGGATGAGTTGGTACTCCTAAAGGCCTTTGGGTCTCAACCATCCACCTCCTGGGTTACTCCTCCCTTTGATGAACTAATGGATTTGGTTGCTTGAAGGGCGTGGGAGTCCCCTGATTCAGTGGAACCGGTCCCTCGGAGGCCCAACAAGTTCATTACATCCCCTACTGACAAGGCCTTTCTTACCAAGGGAGTCCCAGTTGATGCCATGGTGGTGGTGGCAGCCACCAAGAAAGAGATGCGGAAACCTCTTCTTCTGTCCATCCTCCTAAAAGGGATTCTAGGACGATGGACATGTATGGAAAACGCATATTTAGTTCTGAGGCATTTTCCATGAGATCACTCAACTACCTAACCCACTTTACCTGAGATCTCCTTAAAGAGCTGGGAGATACTCTACAGGGTAGCACAGCTGATGCAGTTTCTGAGAAAGTGACTGCACAACTCAACACCCTCAATTCTATAGTCAACTCATCCATGCAGCTCATTTCTTATGCCGCCGATGGATCGAGTAGGGTGGCAGGCTCAGCGATAGCTCTTCAGAGACAGTCCTGGATGTGCCTTTGCTCCTTTGCGGAAGCCTTCAAGTCTTCCTTCGTCAATACCCCATTCGATGGTTCCGCCTTGTTTGGGCCTAAAGTTAAGGAGACGCTTACTAGGTGTGAACAAGAAGGAAAGACTCTGTCTGCTGTAGGAGTCTGTTTTTCCACTCCAACTAGACCATACCCCAAAGGGCAATGAAGTGGAAAAATGTGGTTTCGAAAGCCCCAAGGAGCTTTCCAGAACACATCTACTGATACCCCCTTTAGGGGCAGAGGAGGGGGATAAAAATGGAAGATGCCGCCCAAACAGCAGAGGGGGTCCGCAAAATCAGGGTGACAGGGAGCAGTTCTCTGGTAAGCCCTATCAGTGTTCCTGAAAGGAAGCCCGGCTGTCCTGCTCTGGAGGTGGTCGGGGGTCGCTTGGCTTTATACCCAAACACCTAGCTAAACATTACAACGGATTCTTGGGTAAAAAGCATCATTTCCAGAGGTTACTACATTCCCTTTACAAAATTCCCTCCCATGTGTACAAGTATTCCAGATGTTCCACCCAGTCTGCGAAAACTAGCAGTCATAGAGATTCAAAATGTGCTAGACAAAAGAGTCATCCAGCCAGTCCCGGCGGACCAGATAGGATCCGGAAGTTACTCAAGGTTCTTTTTAGTTCCAAAGAAAACAGGGGACTGGAGGCCCATATTAGACCTCAGCAAACTCAACACCTTCATCAAGAAGGAAAGGTTCCAGATGGTCATGTTTCAATTGATACTTCCGTTTCTAGAAACGGGTGATTGGATGTGCTTTATAGATCTTGACCACATCAAAATGGCCAGATCATCCAGAGATCACTTGCATTTCTGGCTGGGGGCCAGTCACTACCAATTCAGAGCCCTGCCCTTTGGTCTCACCACAGCCCCTAGAGTGTTCATCAAATGTATGGCAGTGGTCATGGCTCACCTGAGACGCTTAGGATTTGGGGTGTTTCCATATCTGACTGACTGGCTCCTCACTGCCACCTCCAGGCATCAACTAATTCAGGCAAGAGACTACACTATCAACTTGTGTTCCCAGTTGGGCATAACATTAAACTTCAAAAAATCTGTGTTATCGCCCTCGCAGCATATTACCTTTATAGGAGCAGAGCTAGACACTGTCGATTCAAGGATCAGGTTGCCTCAAACAAGAATCTTATCCCTAAGAAGTCAATTGTCCAGTCTGTTGACCCAAAACAAAGCTCCTGCGGCCCAGATATTGAAGCTGTTAGGCACAATGGCAGCGACGCTAATAGCAGTCCTGTTGGGCGCATGCACATGCGGATACTCCAGTGGTTACTCTTCACACAATGGTCTTACCAACAACTGCCCATGTCGCCCGAGATTCTGTTAACATATCTTTGCAAGAAGGATCTCAATTGGTGGCTGAACAGCGACCAGATAGTAGTCGGACGTCCCCTTGTTCTTCCCCAACCCACAGCCACAGTGACCACGGACACTTCCCTGATGGGGGGGGGGCTATTTCAGGGAAAGACTGTCCAAGGTACTTGGTCGAGCATGGAATCACATTTGCATATAAATGTCCTGGAGCTGAGAGCGGTGTTCCTGGCATTGCATCACTTTCATGACTGTCTTCCTCCAGGGACAATTGCAATTCAGACGGACAACATGTCAGTAGTCTAGTACATCAACAAGCAAGGGGGAACCAGATCATATAACTTATGCCGAGAGGCCCTAAGAATTTGGCAGTGGGCTGTATCCACCAGGCGCTTTCTGATACCAACGCACATCCCAGGGTCATCCAACATGATAGCAGACAAACTGAGCAGGGCCATCCTGTTGCCTCACGAGTGGTCCCTCAAACAACAGGTGGTGGACAAGATTTTCCGCAGGTGGGACCAGCCTTGCTGTGACCTGTTTGCATTTCCGATGAATGCCAAATGCAGAAGCTACTTTGCCCTTTATCCCCCACCGGGGAGCAACCCGAGGGACGCACTTGTACACGATTGGCCCCTGGGCCTCCTGTATGCCTTCCCGCCAATTCCCCTAATTCCCAAGTTCATACAGAAAGCCAAAAGTCTGGGAAGGACTGTTATTCTGATAGCCCCCTTCTTGGCCTCATCAGATTTGGTTCCCCTTCCTACAGAAGTAACAAGTGGAAGAACCATGGGTTCTGGACCCAGTGCCAGTCCTTCTGACTCATTCGTCAGGAGTTCTTCATCCCTCCCTCATCTCCCTAAAACTGACAGCTTGGCTGCTCCAATTCCCATATTAGCCAGGTCTCAAGATTTGTCTCCCGTGGTCCAACATATTATAGTTTCCTCTCATAAACTGTCAACCAGGAAGCTATATAATAGCAAATGGAAATGATTTGTTCACTGGGTTTCTCACCATGACGTTAATACATATGTTGCGCCTATTCATACCATATTAGAGTTCTTGTCCTCCTTGTTCTATGATGGAGCAGCAGCTGCCACCATAAGGGTTCAATTGGCTGCCATTTCCAACTTTCATGTAGGGCTTAACGGATCTAACATCATGTCCCACAGACTATGTAAGGCCTTTTTGAAAGGGACCCACCATCTCAGACCACCTATCAGACACCCTGTTTCTCTCTGGAATTTGATTCTTGTTTTATCCCAGTTGATGGTTACCACCTTCGAACCCACATCATCTTGTGATTTGAAGTTTCTGTCTTGGAAAACAATATTTCTGGTACCCATTACATCTGCGCGTAGGGTCTCTGAACTGAAGCTCTATCTTCCAGGCCCCCATATTTGATCTTCCACTCTGACAGGGTGTCCCTCAGGACAAATCCTACCTTTCTTCCTAAGGTCTGCTCAGAAACTAACTTAAATCAGTCCATTGAACTCCCAACCTTTTTTAGACATCATACCAACAAACTGGAATATATGTTACACAAGCTTGATGTTCACAGACAATTGAGATTCTACTTCGACAGAACGAAAGATTTCAGGAAATCTGATCAATTCTTTGTCTCCTACGCAGAGAACAAGAAAGGTTCTGCGGTATCAAAAGTCACATTATCTAAGTGGCTTTCTGATTGCATTAAATTCAATTATTCCTCCACTAACCAGCCATTACCGACTAATGTCAAAGCCCATTCTACCCGGGCTGTTTCTACGTCATTAGCTCATGCAGCTTGTTTACCCTTGGATATCATCTGTGCAGCTGCTACTTGATCCAAACCTCATATGTTTATCACTCATTACAAAGTGGACAGGGCCTCCAGGGACAGGGCTTCCTTTGGTTCCACTGTGCTCAGGAATGTTCTCCCTTGAGCCGCCCAGGATTAGGGTGCTTGGGATGCTACCTACGTGTAAGAACAAAACAGCGAGATAGAACAACTTCACATAAAGAAGTTATGTCCTTAGCATAATGTTCCATGTAAGTTGTTCATCTCGCCTTTTTTTTCTTACATTCCCTCCCACCTTCTCCCTCCTGGTGAGAAAGATGGTTGTCTTGGTGGACTGGTTGGTCTTGTCAGCCTGTCTCCTTAAGACAGACTGTTTTTCTTTCTGCAAATCTATAGGTATCTAGATAGGTAGGTACTGCAGTGCTTATTTTTTTAGGCTGTCTTCGGGTGTAGCATACTAGATCTGGGGTTTACAGTAGAGCATCATGGGATATATACTGGGTCTCAAGCTTCTCTGAGAGTTTGAGCTTGAAAAGCGGCCGACTCGGAGCCGAGGGATCGGCTCCGAAACCATGTGTAAGAACAAAAAGGCGAGATGAACAACTCACATGGAACGTTACGGTAAGAACATAACTTCTTTTTTATTTCTTTGAGGATTTGTTTTTGAAGTCCTGGCATCAAAGACCAAAGATCCCTTTTTTCTTGATTTTTCTTTTTGCTCATTGTCCTTCTCTTTAGTCTGGCTGTTAATTGTAACCACACAATCTCACTTTCTTTGACCGAGTCTTTGGTGGAATGTCTTTGGGATGTGGAAAAGTTTGCAAGAACTAGTAGTCCATTGGGCGTTTTGGGCCCATCTCCCGCCCCCTTCAACCCCTGCTATAAAACCTTAACGCAAATAAACGTGAGTTAATGTTGAGTTTTAATGATGCACACTGTTAAAGCAACGTTAAAACAAGGTGATTCGCTCAGGCCAGTTCCACTTGCCAATTCAATTTTCCACTTCCCCAATTTTCCTCGACTGATCCTTCCTACAGCTGTACCTATGGCTGAAAGTTCATCTCTACTTGATTGAAAAGTAGACTATTCTACTATTATCCGTAAAGCATGTGCTATCTGTTACTCCTAGCACCCTTGATAACTCACCACCTTGATAAAGCACTACCCCAGCACCTAAAACCCCCACTTCCGGAGTCCTTTTGAAAGTCTCTTTATCTACTACTTCTAGTATGTCGAGGATCAGAGGAGTTGCTAGTGTCCTCTCCAGCGCTCAACCTCCTTAATTATTGAGGCATGGCAAAATTTACCCTTGCCTCAATACACAGACATCCCTCCTTCTCCCACAAAACACAAATACATGAGATGCAACTATATATACAAACTACTGGCTGAGCTCTTCTCTCAGGACTGGCAAAGACAGACAGGGAGGGAGAAGGTAACCACACACAATACATACCCAGTCACTGCTGCACCACGCGCTCCGCGGCTAACGGCTTGCAACACCCTGTCACCCTGTTCTTCTGACTTGGGGGCAGGGCTTTTTTGCCCCATAGTGTTTTTTTAGGCAAGGCTCAAATTCTAAACCTACACCCTAGAACACCAAAAGGAAAAAAAAACTGGTAATGCTGCTCATGCCAGAAGTCTCAAATCTCAAGATAGCACCCCAGCCAGTCACTGCGTTCTATCATCCTCCCCCCCCTTAACCCACAGAAAGGAGAAAGAGGGGGGGTTCATAAAGGACACCCACACCTCAAGGTTGGTGGCAACGGCAACCGCATGCGAGAGACCATCCAGGCCTGCATTAACATATAGCAGAGACTTGCTCCGTTTGTAGCATGTTACAGGCCACCCCTCTCAAACTCAAAGAACTCACACATGGCCTCCCTGAAAAAAGGGGAGGGATAAATGTGCCTCAAACACCATCATACTGTGACTGACAACTACCCTAATATAGACTGGAACACTACTCAAGCCCGGAACTCCTAACATAAAAAAGATTCCTGGGTTCATAACTCAAAATGCCATGGAACAACTAGTCACCATCCCACAAGAGGAGAAAACATACTCCCGATAAAACACTTAAAACCCTTGTGGTCAAGACCCCCTGAGCCAGTGGTAAACATTACTCAAAACCGCTGAATCACTACAAATGCTTACCAGGCACCTTACAGGATCAAAAGTGATCAGCAAAATCCAACAAAACTAAGACTCTTCTGTACCAAAGGGCAAGTGGCCAGTCTGGTGGACCCCAGCCATAAACAACTTCTACAACAACAAAGGAACTGGTTACTAGAAGAAAGAGCAAAATCAGAAAAAGTAAGACACCTTTTGATCATTATAAGTAAAAACTAAGAGCTGAACAT